>NC_040036.1:59256543-59469000 GCF_003713205.1 Coffea eugenioides
AAATTTCAATTGAAATTTGATAGAGGAGTGGTCCTCATATGGAGGTTTAATTGTGCAAAATTTGGTGATATTCTAAGACCATTTTGATATGCAAATGATGCCCCAAAATTCGCTCACCGAATCTGGAAACTTTTCGTTTTCTCTTAGCCAAATGGTCAAATTTGATTTGGGGAGTTTTATTTCGAAAATTTGGATGTCAATGGTCTTTAAATTGCTCAGTGGATGTTTATGAACTCTTGGTTTCAATAATGGAGAGATTTGGAACTGATTTCATGGTACAAAAAGTTTGTAAACAAAAGAAAAGTGAGAAGGTAGTTTAGCCTTGAAACTCTTCATAAATTTTGGTTGTTTTAATGGCTGCCTTACCATGAGAGTTTATGTATGAAACTTGGTAGAAATGTTGTTCACACATGGAAGATTTAGTGTACCAAGTTTGATGTATTTCCACTGCCAATTCGATGACCAAATGATACTTCGAATCTAGTCTTCAAACCTGGAAAATAGCCCAACAGTCTTAACTTTTTCAGCAACTTGGAGCTACTATATCTTGGTGCTCGAAACTCCGTTTCTCATTCCGCTTGCTTTGTTATACTCTTGGATTGCAACACTAATTGATTTCCAAATTTAAAAGGTTAGTTCAAAACAAGTGAATTTTGCCGAATTTCCAAAGTTGGCCAAAAACCAACTTAAATCTGTCTTGGTAATTCAAGTTACCAACTTTGAGCCAAAATTTGAGTGCCTTTCACTTACATTCATGGAAAAGTGCCTTCTAAGAACTTTTAGTACTTTCAAAGAGGTTTCCAATGGTACCAAAATTTCCAATTTTTGACATATAGAATGTGAGATACGATTTTTCAAAATATCGTATCAAACTTGAAAATTTTCCGAACTTCCAAGGGAAGGGAGTTTTCAAATACTCCTTATTCCTTCAGTATTACTCGAACATTTTATACTTGATTTCTAAAATGAAATCTCGATTGCTCATGTACTTTAAGAAACTCCACTTGAACCTCGATTTACGAGTAATTGAGGTTCATTTTCATAAGATTTCCTTAGATTGCAGTAGCGTACAATCTTCCTCGATAATTAGAAATTTGTAGTGATTTTGAGTGATAGTTAATGGTTATTTGCTCAGGCGCTCAAGGGAACCTTCAAGAAGAACTCGAAGTGGACGCCTAGACACTTGTTTGAGTATTTACTCTCTTGTTGCAATAGGTGAGTGTTCCATATAGGAATACGTAATTGGAATAAGTCTATGACATGCTTAACCCATGGTCATTAAGTGTTAAGTGCTATATGATAAGAATTTACCACACTCATGCATATTCGAATGAGGTATACTTGAATTGCTCGACATGAAATACTTGAAGTATGTATACTTGAATTACTCAACATGAAATACCTGAAGTATGTATATTTGAACTATTCGATATGAAATGCTTAAAGAGCATATTTATGTGATTACTTGAAATGCTAGATATGAAATGCTTGGAGAGCATATATACATGATGTGTTTACATGATTAATTATGCTATGGCAGCATAAGTCAGTTGGAGTGAATCTCCCCGACTCTTACGTGGTAAAAGTGGAAAACGGCCAATGGCGACCTATTAAAATGACATATGTCTACCAATTAACCGTAATTACCACCGTTAACCGTTTACCGTTTACTGTTAACCGTATTTACTTATCGTTTTCTAATCTATGTGGTTACTTGCTTACTTGATTATCATGAATCACATGTTATATGAAGTTGTCCATCATTGTTAGGCGAGTGTGTACTTTACCTCACTCGACCTATTCAAATGATGAATTTTATTTTTGTCGAATTACTTGGTTACCTGTGCATGTTGTAAGCTATAAGCTGAACTTGGGCCCTGCCTCGGTTACTGACCTACTCGAGCCAGGACTGGGCTCGGTCGGGTAGGTTGGAGCCCTGGACAACCGTTTCGGTATACTCGAGTATTACCACTGGAGGGATAAGGCGATGGCCAGACCGTACCATGGGGATCGGAAGTCATAAGGTGCAGATGACCGACAGAGTTCCACTGGAATACCATATCCTACCGTATATGTTTACCCTGTATCATGATAATTGTTTTATGCTAAAATGTCAACATGAAATTCTGAGCCATGCCTGTGATATGCTCCAATCACTCGTGAACTATACATGCCAATTCTTGAACCATACATGTGGTATGCTCCCTTTACTTGATTTAATATAACTGCTAGAGTGTTTTGGAACCTCACTGGGCTGTGTAGCTCATTCCACGTTGTGGATTTCTTTTACAGGGTTCGAGACCAAGGGTGCTCGTGAGTAGTACTAGATTGTTTTCTTTTGAAGACTTTAAATTATATTATAACGGATGGCTATTGTACCCTTTTCCGTTGGGTTGTATTTAAGCTTGAAAGCTGCATAATTGTAAGTGTGAGATATTTGAAGTACTTTAATTATGTATTGAAGTTACTTAAAGTATTTCGAGCTTTTGAATAATGGATTGTAGTGAGTCCTGGCGAGAGCTGGGCAGGCGTCCTGCGGATACCCTTTGGTTCGCCTTAGGGAGAAGTGGGGGCGTCACAGTTTGGTATCAGAGCTAGCGTCAGATCTTTTGTAGTGTATTCTAGGCTAAATGTAGGATGCCCGGGACTGGGGAACTGGTCTGGAAAGTTAAATGAATTGCTTGTAGCGATAAATAGAGCCACTTCACGGGGTTCTACAAGGAGCAATAGGGCCAATGGGTTATGGTCCTTACTTTTACTTGTATGATTGCTAAGCTATTAATTGTATTGGATGGTTGGAGTTTTGCTCTTATTTAATCTTAGGAAAGTTGAGGTTCCATTACGCTCATAGATTTTTTGATGTTATCAATAAATTCTTTTCCAATTTTATTGACTTAAATTGAAATTTGTAAAGACAGAGGAAAATTGGATGATGGTAAAAGTTAAGTGGAAAATACGATGGTCAAGTCCAGTAGTCTGTAAGTCATTATCTTATAGCCCTTATAGACTTGTTAGGTAGAAGGTAAATACTATCAAAGAGTTATTCTTGAAGGAGCAAAATATTCGGCTACCAGAAATTACAATACATAATAGAACTCTATAGTTGAAGGGTTATGTAGCAAACACTAGAAGATAGCATCACAAAAGGTAGTACTATGCTCAATATCTTCGACTAACCGCATACCTGTGAAGGTTAAACTATGCCTAGGGTGATAAATTAAAAGAAATTGATGAAAGATTATGCATTGTTTCAGCATTTACCTATAACTAGGCTCTTAGATAAAGCGACAAATTATTTAAGTTTGGCCACAGGTAGAACAAGGATGTAAGGCCCAAAGACAACCTAAGAGGGGGGGTGAATTAGGTTGATTAAAATCTTAATCAAATTTATGCAATTTTTGCTTAATAAAAATTTACCTTCTTTTCTAGTAATAATCAATCAAGTAGATTAGAAGAAGAGAGCAATATTGATTCGAAAAACAAGTATAGATAAGCAATGAGAATTTTATTAAACAAAAAGAATAAGATAGAATATCAAACCGATTGTCTACCAAGCTTTCCTCAAACTTGAAGACCAATCACTAGGTTGAGCAACTTCTCTTTGATGAAAGATGATCAACTAGATGTACAATGGAGGGAGCACTTCCTCCTTGCCCTAAGCCTCACTTAGTCAAGCTAAGAAGTTTTACAATCACTCAGATAACCCTCAACAAAGCTACACTAATGAAACTTTCAACCACAAGAGAAAAGCTCACAAGAAATTCACACCACTTGGAGAACAAATCTAGCTTTGGAGACTATTTTCTAGCTAAAATATCTCATGAGATCTTGTAAACAAAGTGTGCAAAAGTTCCTATCTGATTCAGAGTCGTTTGTATTTGAAGGGAACCAAAGATGGGCTTCATTAATACTTCCAACGGATAGAAGGCATATGAAGAGTCAGCTAGCCGTTGGGGCTGTCGGACGTCCGACGGCTTAGTCATCGTCCGAACCCATCATCCGAAAAACAGTCAAGTTGTTGTTCAGACGTCCGATGGAATTTTATCGTCCGAGCTTCAGTGTCCGAACGCCGTCCAGAGAGTTATCAAATCTTCGAGGAATTTTTAGGACGTCCGATGAGATTGATGTTCGTCCGAAGCATGCGTCCGATCCTTCAGGACGTCCGATGCTTCCTAGCGAGCGTCCGACAGAGTCTTGGCAGAGAGTCATCAAAACTTTGTGGAATTTTTAGGACGTCCGACACGATCGATGTGCGTCCGACAGAAACTCCTTCCTGATGTTCTTCATCCTTTCGGACGTCCGACAGATTCCATTGGACGTCCGACATGGGTGTCCTGTTTTTGCTTCTCCTTTTAGTTGATTTTCATTTCATGACATATTCGTACCTGATTCTTTGATAGGCAAAACACTTATATTTGAAGAGAGTTAGATAAATATTTCAAAGACCTTTGTGATCATCAAAACCAAGAATAACATTCTCCCCCTTTTTGATGATGACAAAACAAAGGTTTGAAATGAGATTTGATGATTGCAATAAAAACTCCCTCTTTCTTAATAGATAAGAACTCCCCCTTACTTAGTGAATCATAAAAATTTTGAAAAAGCTCCCCCTCACTTGGCTGCCCAACCGAATTAAACAATTATCCACAATACGACAATAAAGCAGCCAAAAACCAATATTTTACAAATTCAATCCATCAGCCAATCCAAATTTAATCAATCCAACATCATCAATCATCAATCATCAACCAATCAAGTCATCTCCCCCTTTTTGTCATCACAAAAGGGCAAACAATCTCATCCACACACATTCATCAATGCAAACCAAAAAACTTCATTACATCCACACAATCATCATTCCAAAATACTTAAGCATCTATTAAACAGTACCAAAAGAAACATAAACATAATCAAAACCAAATGTTGAAGTCATCTACATATCCATTGTTGACCACCACAAACACATGAAATAGACAAACAAAATGCAAATGTCCTAAATGGTGAACTATGTGGATCCAGGAGTTCTTCGAGAGAGCTGATATTGGGAGAGGTCCTCCTCTTCAGTTTCTTCATCAGCTTCAGCAGCCTCTTCAACTGGTGCCTTGCCTTTATCTGCTGTGGAAGGGCCATGAGGAGTCACAGGAGTTGATGAACCAGGGTCTGGAATTGATGAGCTGGGATCAGTGGGGTGTGGCTCTTTGTCATGGGACACTTCCTCAACCACAGGTGGGGAAAAAAGAAGGTTCTTTTTGTCTAGGAAGGCTGTTTGTTGCTCAGAGGACATGGTGAGCATTAGACCATGTTCTAGAAGAAAAACATGTTGTTTGAGTTCACGAAGGAGCTCAATCACTTCATCATTGGAGGAGGAAGATGCCTTAGTGGCAGGCTTCCTGGGATGAATGGGAGTGAGTGAAACAGATGAAGGATCATGTGCAGACTTAGACCTCTGATCACTAGATGATGCCCCCTTATAAGCCCACAGATTATCTTTAAAAACAAGATTTTTCCTTTCAAAATATCCTTTGGTAAAGGCATAAGAAGATGCTTCTTTGGGACAAACACCTAGAATTGGGACTTTGTAAAACTCAAAAATCTTTTGAAGAAACTTTCCATAAGATAGTTTTCTGCGAGAATCAGTGGCATAGCGAAGTAAAAACTTGCACATGACAAAACCAAAATCAATACGAATTTTTTCTCGAAAACAGTAAAAGAGATACAACTCCATTTTGTTTGCATCAGTTCTATGACCATCAGTGGGTACAAGCAGGTTTGAAATGATTGAAAAGGCAATTAGATTCACAGGAGCAAGATCATTCAGTTTAGCATCAGCAGGGGAGGAAAAACTTCTTTTAAAATAAGTCAACATTTTAGCCCCATCAAAATGATTATCAGCAGTAGGGTGCTCCTCATAGGAAAAGAAGTTTGCAATTTTATCCTTGCATCCAGGTTCAATAGTAGTTTTTAAAATGGAATTCACAATTTCAGAATCAAAGATTAAGTCTACCCCATTAACCCTGGACATGATCTCAGTTTGGTCAGTGCCTTTCCTAAGATTGGCAAAAAATTGATGCAGCATTTCAGGATAATAGACATTGGGCATAGAAACGAGATGTGACCATTTCTGGAAAGCAAATAGACTCAGAATAGATTCTAAACCTATGTGGCGAAATTCAGAAGAGTTTACAGTTCGTTGAGGGATGACACCTTTCTGGGATATCCAGGAGTGTTTGTCTTTTGCAGCATCATCAAAAAATGTAGGGAGTGGGGCTGATTTTGGAGGCGGTTGAGAAGAGGTTCCCTGTCCAGATGCAGGCTGAGAGGTGGGTTGTGGAGTAGGCCGTGACATTTGACCCTTTATGGCTCCTCTTTTGAAGCGTTTGGATGAGCGTTTGACCGTAGGAAGATCCTCATCCTCATCCCTGAGTGGATGCTTGCGTCCGGCAGTAACCTTTCCTCCTCTTAGATTTACCATTGTGCGAAATGTGTGGAATGAAGGATGCAAATGATGCACACAGTAGTAGGGAAGTGAGTCGCACAGAAATTTTGGGACAAAAAATCCTTGAACAAGATTTGACAGAGCGGTTATGAGAAAGTAGGGTTTTGAGGGAAATTTGGGAATTTACGAAATATTGTGCGATTCGATGAAATAATCAGGAGAAATGAATCGCAATCAATCAGGAAAAGTTTTGCTTGAGTCAATTTGGGAATGAGAGCGTCAGAATGGTATGAATTTGAGAGTGAGAAATGAGAGAGTTTTCGTCCGAGAGGAAATAGAAGAAAAAAGAGTTTGAAGCAAATGAGGGAGAAAGTTGTTTTAAAAAGTGATCCGTTGCACTGTCGGACGGCCGAACGAAGTCGTATGTCCGACAGCTTCGTCCGAACAGGTGTTTTCTGGAAAAAATAGCTGAAGAACATTATCGGACGTCCGTTCATCTTCTTTCGGACGTCCGAAGATTTTGAGAAATTTTAAGATGATTTTTCGATTATTCCCAATTTTGATCTTAGATGAGTGAACTGATCTAATGGCAAAGCTTTGGTAAAAATATCAACATATTGATCTTTAGAACAAACATAATTTACACAAATTTCACCTTTTTGAACAAGGTCTCGAATAAAATGGTGCTTTATATCTATATGCTTTGTCCTAGAATGTTGAATTGGATTTTTGGTCAAATTAATAGCACTAGTGTTATCACAGAATATAGGCATGCAGTCATATAACAATCCAAAATCATTCAAGGTATGCTTCATCCATAAAAGTTGAGCACAACATGCACTAGCGGCAATATATTCCGCTTCGGTTGTAGACAAAGATATTGCATTTTGCTTTTTGCTAAACCAAGAGACTAAGCAGTTACCAAGAAAGTGACAAGTTCCACTAGTACTTTTTCTGTCAACACGACAACCACCAAAATCCGCATCCGAATATCCATATAAAGCAAATTCACAAGATCTAGCATACCAAATACCATAATCTAATGTACCTTTCAAATACCTAAAAATTCTTTTAACAGCATTTAAATGTGATTCTTTTGGACACGATTGAAATCTAGCACACAAGCAAACAGCAAACATAATATCAGGTCTGCTTGCGGTCAAATAGAGTAAGCTTCCGATCATACCTCTATAGTGCTTTTCATCCACATGATTACCTTCTTCATCTTTGTCAAGTTTTGTAGAAGTGCACATAGGAGTTCCAACTTGCTTTGAGTCCTCCATGCCAAACTTTTTCAGCAATTCCTTGGTATACTTTGCTTGATTTATAAAAATTCCCTCAAGGGCTTGATGTATTTGAAGTCCAAGGAAGAAATTTAATTCTCCCATCATACTCATTTCAAATTCACTTTGCATAGTGGTGGAAAAATCCTTGCATAGATACTCATTAGTAGCACCAAAAATAATATCATCAACATATATTTGCACAATAAGAAGGTCATTTAACACTTGCTTAGTAAAAAGTGTGGTGTCCACAATACCTCTTTTGAAACCATTTTCAATCAAGAAACCACTTAATCTTTCATACCAAGCTCTTGGAGCCTGTTTTAAACCATATAATGCTTTAGATAGTTTAAACACATGACTTGGAAATTTTGTATTTTCAAAACCGGGGGGTTGATCCACATATACTTCTTGATCAATAAAAGCATTTAAAAAGGCACTTTTCACATCCATTTGAAACAATTTGAAACCCTTGAAACAAGCAAAAGCAAGAAGCATTCTAATAGATTCTAATCTTGCTACGGGAGCAAATGTTTCATCAAAATCAATTCCTTCTTCTTGTGCATATCCTTTAGCAACTAATCTGGCTTTATTTCTTACAACAGCACCTTTATCATCCAATTTATTTCTGAATATCCACTTTGTACCAATGATAGGTTGATTTTGAGGTCTATCAACAAGTGTCCAAACTTTATTTCTCTCAAATTGATTAAGCTCCTCTTGCATAGCCAAAATCCAGTTATCATCCTTTAAAGCATCATTGATGTTTTTGGGTTCAAAAAGAGAAACTAAAGCAAAATTGTTCAACAATTTCTTAGATGAGGAACGAGTGTTTACCTTCTCGGATGGATCACCAATAATAAGATCTTTTGGATGATTTTGGCTAAATTTCCAAGCCTTGGGAAGGTCTTTGACTGAATCATCATTCTCATCTTCATCACCCTTTTCTTGATCATTATGAGCTTCATCCATCATTTCCATTGCTGCTGGTTTAGATATTCCTTCATCACCAATTTTCAGCTTTTCCATTTCTTCACGAACACCTACATCATCATCCTCACACGAACTTTTGGAATTATCATCATTAGTTTCATCAAATGTTATGTGTATGGCATCTTCAATCACAAGAGTCCTTCTATTAAAGACTCTATATCCTCTTTTGTTCTCACAATATCCCAAAAATATTCCTTCGTCAGATTTTTTCTCAAACTTACCAAGATGCTCCTTTAAATTTAAAATAAAACATTTACAACCAAAGACTTTGAAATATCCAACCGTAGGTTTCTTATCAAAAATAAGTTCATAAGATGTTTTATTCAAAATGGGTCTCAAAAGGATTCTGTTCATCACATAACATGCAGTGTTTACCGCTTCAGCCCAAAGGTATTTTGGCAAACTACATTCACTTAACATAGTTCTAGCAGCCTCTTGTAGTGTCCTATTTTTCCTTTCTACAACACCATTTTGTTGTGGAGTTCTTGCAATTGAAAACTCATGTGTTATGCCATTATGATCACAGAAATCTGGAAAACCACAATACTTGAATTCCGTTCCATTATCACTTCTAATCCTAACAATTTTTAAGCCAAGCAGATTTTGTACTTTAGCAAACAATGAAGTGAAATTTTTGAAGGCATCATCCTTATGAGCAAGAAATATCACCCAAGTATATCTAGAATAATCATCCACAATCACAAAGCAGTATTTCTTACCTCCCAAGCTAGTGATTTGAGTAGGACCAAATAAGTCAAGATGCAAGAGTTCTAAAGGTTTGGAAGTAGATACACATTTCTTTGGTTTAAAAGAAACTTTTGTTTGCTTTCCAAATTGACATGCATCACAAATTTTATCCTTTTCAAAACTGATTTTAGGCAAGCCTCTAACCAGCTCCTTTTTTGAAATTTACTTTAGTAATTCCATGTTAAAATGACAAAGTCTCCTATGCCACAACCAAGGGTCTTCATTTGAAGCTTTAAGACATTTGAAGCTAGAAGAATCAATTTTATCAAGAACCACAATATATATGTCGTTAAACCTCTTACCTTTAAACATAACATTATATTTGGAATCAAGCACAATGCATTCATGCTTTTTGAACAACACATTCAAGTCTTTATCACACAATTGACTAACACTAAGCAAGTTATAACCTAAGTTATCAACTAAGAGCACATTATGAACAAAAGTTTCACCATTCTTACCAACATCACCTATTCCAATTGTCTTAGCTTTCACATCATCACCGAATGTCACCTTTCCACTTGATTTTGATTTTAGCTTTATGAACAAGGAGGGATCACCGGTCATATGCCTTGAGCAGCCGCTATCAATAAACCATTTGGACTTGATTGAGCCTTTTTCCTGAAAAGAGAAAAATGTTTGGTACCCTTTTTAATTTTTGGGTCCACAATAGTTAGCATTGTATCTCACTAACCACATGCATTTCATCCCTCTGTTCAGATTTCTTTTCACATAGCAATCTCCTTTCAAATGCCCTTTTTGACAACAAAAATCACACATAATGGAAGAGTCCTTAACATGTACTGGTTTGACATATCTCAATCCATTTCTTCTATATGTAATGAAACCATGTGCATTTTTGTTGCCTGCTAATGTTCTTTGATGAGCAGTAAGAAAGATAGATGACATGTTCTTTTTGAGAAAATCTTGTTTTCTTGCTTTCAAAGTCTCATCCAAGTTGTCCATTCTTTTCTTCAAATCACCATGTCTTTCCTTCAGCATTCTACAAATATTTGTCTTTCTATCAAGCTCATTTTGAACATTAAATCCGGCTCTTACAAGACAATCATTGTCAATCTTTAGTTGCTTATTTTGTTGAAGAAGACTTGTATTTTCATGAATGAGAAAAGTAATTTTCTGTTTTAGCTGCTTGTTTTTATCATAAGATTCCTTCAAGGCATTATGCAGCTTTTCAACAAAGGATTCAAGATCATCATCTTCTTCATCATCACTTTCAGATTGAGAGTGTATGGAAGTTACCTCATTATCTCCAATAGCCATGAAGGCCATTTGAGCTGATTCTTCCTCTTCTTCAACTTCCCCTTCAGAGTTGCATTCATTCCAAGTAATCTGGAAGTTGTTGAATCTTGGCTTTCGATCAGCTTTCCCATCTTTCATTTTCTTCATTGGGCATTCGTTTGCATAGTGTCCAGGCTGTCCACATTCATAGCATTTGTCCACTAGCTTCTTGTTGAATTCTTGTTTTCCTTTGTTCCTTGCATTTGATGAATAATTTTGAAATTGATTGCTAGGTCCTCCCTTTCTAAACTTCCTTTTATTCAGGATTCTCTTGAAACCTCTTGTGATGAGAGCAAGATCATTATCATCACCATCCGAGTCTTCATCATCCAAGTGAGCTGGATCATCTTCACTTTGAGTAGTCTTTAGAGCAATATTTCTCTTTGCTCTAGCATCCTCTTCCTCCTGCACTTTAGATTTCAGTTTCAACTCATAAGAGGTTAGTGAGTTAATGAGAGATTCAATAGGCACAGAATTTAAATCCTTAGCTTCCTCAATTGCAGTCACTTTATTTTCCCATTCTTTCCCCAATGCATTGAGAATTTTTCTGTTCTTCTCTCCCAAGGTATACTCTTTGTCCAACACCTCGAGATCTTTGATCAAGTCATTGAACCTGCAATACATTTTGTCAATATCCTCAAGAGGTTCAATTTTAAATGATTCATATTTTGTGACCAAGATAGCCTTTTTCTGTTCTCTCACGTTGTCACCACCCTCATGGATTTCTCTTAACTTATCCCACATTTCTTTGGCCGATTTACAGCCTTTCACTCTAATTGATTCATTTGAATCTAAGGCACTATAAAGAACATTCATGGCCTTGGCATTCAATGTGAGGTTAGTCCTATCTTGAGCATTCATTTCAGCTCTCATTTTTGGCCGAAGCAACCCTGTATCTGCATCAAGAAAGTTAGCTTCATGCGGTCCTTCACTCACAATAAACCATAGCTCAATATCAATAGATTGCATAAAGATAATCATCCTTTCTTTCCAACTAACATAATTGGAGCCACTAAACATGGGAGGCCTAGTAACAGATTGCCCCTCAACAAACATAGCATGACAGGTTGTCATCTTTACTCCAAGCCGTTTGAGCTTAATCTCTAGGAGACCAAGCTCTGATACCAATTGTAAGGCCCAAAGACAACCTAAGAGGGGGGTGAATTAGGTTGATTAAAATCTTAATCAAATTTATGCAATTTTTGCTTAATAAAAATTTACCTTCTTTTCTAGTAATAATCAATCAAGTAGATTAGAAGAAGAGAGCAATATTGATTCGAAAAACAAGTATAGATAAGCAATGAGAATTTTATTAAACAAAAAGAATAAGATAGAATATCAAACCGATTGTCTACCAAGCTTTCCTCAAACTTGAAGACCAATCACTAGGTTGAGCAACTTCTCTTTGATGAAAGATGATCAACTAGATGTACAATGGAGGGACACTTCCTCCTTGCCCTAAGCCTCACTTAGTCAAGCTAAGAAGTTTTACAATCACTCAGATAACCCTCAACAAAGCTACACTAATGAAACTTTCAACCACAAGAGAAAAGCTCACAAGAAATTCACACCACTTGGAGAACAAATCTAGCTTTGGAGACTATTTTCTAGCTAAAATATCTCATGAGATCTTGTAAACAAAGTGTGCAAAAGTTCCTATCTGATTCAGAGTCGTTTGTATTTGAAGGGAACCAAAGATGGGCTTCATTAATACTTCCAACGGATAGAAGGCATATGAAGAGTCAGCTAGCCGTTGGGGCTGTCGGACGTCCGACGGCTTAGTCATCGTCCGAACCCATCGTCCGAAAAATAGTCAAGTTGTTGTTCGGATGTCCGATGGAATTTTATCGTCCGAGCTTCAGTGTCCGAACGCCGTCCAGAGAGTTATCAAATTTTTGAGGAATTTTTAGGACGTCCGATGAGATTGATGTTCGTCCGAAGCATGCGTCCGATCCTTCAGGACGTCCGATGCTTCCTAGCGAGCGTCCGACAGAGTCTTGGCAGAGAGTCATCAAAACTTTGTGGAATTTTTAGGACGTCCGACACGATCGATGTACGTCCGACAGAAACTCCTTCCTGATGTTCTTCATCCTTTCGGACGTCCGACAGATTCCATTGGACGTCCGACATGGGTGTCCTGTTTTTGCTTCTCCTTTTGGTTGATTTTCATTTCATGACATATTCGTACCTGATTCTTTGATAGGCAAAACACTTATATTTGAAGAGAGTTAGATAAATATTTCAAAGACCTTTGTGATCATCAAAACCAAGAATAACAAAGGACATATTCGAAAAGAATAGAGAGGCTATTCCTTTTTTTGGTTACTGAGTTTGTCTTTAAGCATGTTGATAGGTTTGGTGTTTAGAAACTGTATGCATCTTTTAGACAGTGCCCAGGCAGTCTAGTGTGTTACATTTGGCTGTGAAACTTGTTTTTCTTGTTTCGTATCATTATACTTGCTTGCTAAGGCTTTTTGAATGCTTTGGTCCTGATCTCGGTTTAGCTCTTCAACACAATTGGGCATCCTTCCTAACATATGAAAATACCAGGGAATATGCCTGCCTAACTTTTAACCTTAATCCAAACAGTGGAAACACCATAAAACTGGGGTTTTGTTGATTTTGCAAGCAATTGCATTGCAGTTGATGAACATAGTTGGTTCTGTTTTCTCCTTTATTCACCATTCTCTATCTTTGTATCCTTCTGTTTGGGAATCTCATAACTACTTTTGCTTGAAATGGCTTTGTTTTCATTAGCTTTTGTATTTTCCTTTTTGTGTCTTGAGATGAATGGGCCATGAAACCAAGTTTGTAGCATGGTTGTACTGCTTAGCAAGATTGCAAATTGTTAAAGAAGAAGATAATCAAGCACTGGTTTCCCAGGTTTTTGTGAAGCACTTGGAGTTGATTCAGAAATTGCAATTGACGTATTCTCTTAAATCTGCAAGATCCCATGGAGTATTGGGGCTCAATGACTATCGCATTTTACCTTTCATATTTGGGTCTTCACATTTGATTGACCACAAGTATATTAAGCCAAAATCAATTCAGAATGAGGATATATTGGAGAATTTTGCAGGTGAATATTTGTACTTGTCATGTATTGTATGTATAAAGAATGATAGAAAGGGATTGTGTAAGGATCGAAGACAACCTAAGAGGGGGGTGAATTAGGTTGATTATAAAAACTAATCAAGTTATAGACACCTTTTTGTTCAATATGAAATTTACCCTCTTTTCTAGGTGACCACACAATGAAACAATTAGTAAAAAAGTAAGATTGCTTGGGAGTAGAAGAGATCAGCAATTTAAAGATCACAAGATAACAATAAGTAAATAAGAAGGGAAGAATTGCAAACCAATTGACTACCAAACTCCTCTTGAGCTTGTAGATCAATTTATAGAACAAGTTTCTTCAAATTGATGAAATACAACCAATCTTGTGTACAAAGGAAGGTTCACTTCCTCCTTGCCCCAAGTTCTACTCGGTCAAACTAGAAAGTTTTACTATCTCTCAGGACAACCCTCACAGAGCTACACTATTGAAATATTCACTCACAAATGAAAAGTTTACAACGAACTTCACACCACCAAAACTACAAATCTTTCTTGAAGAGTATTTTCTCATTAAAATCACTCTAGATCTTTTGTATCTTCATTGTGCAAAAGTTATTTGGAGTTTCTGACCATGTTCTATTTATAGGAGACCAAGAAAGTGCTTCATTAATGCTTCCAACGGATAGAAAATAGTTGAAGAGTCAACTAGCCGTTGGGAGTGTTGGACGTCCGGTACTCCTTTTTTTGCGTTCGACAGTAGGCAGTGAGTTTGAGAAATTTTCTTCAATTCTATCGGATGTCCGGTATTGTCTTTGTGAGCGTCCAACAGCTTTTGTCGAGTTTGAAGGATCCTATCTGACGTCCGGTACTTCCGTCCGATAGCAGATAAAGAGTTTGAAAGATTCTATCAGACGTCCGATGCTTGCGTCCGATCGAGGTCAATGAGCTAGGGGTAATGTCTTATTGTGATAGCCCCACTTTCCCCTAAGGCGAACCAAAGGGGTTAGCAGACTGCCTGCCCAGCTCTCGCCAGAACTAACGAGCAGTTACACGTGATCGAAAGCGTTCCGGGAAAGTAAAAGCGCGCTCGGACAAGCCAAAATCACAAAATAAAACAAACGAAAAATTGAAGCCGATATGAAAAGTGCCAGGCACGACAGAATCCGGCCGGATTCCTGGCCGGATACAGGCCAGAGAGCAAAAGGCCGGATTCTTTTTTTTCCCAAGGCAATCCGGCCGACAATCCGGCCAGTTTCTGGCCGGATTCGACCCAGTCCATTCCCGCCAAATTTTTTTTTTCTTTTGCCGTTTAAAAACCTAATCCATCCAAAATCCAACCAAATATCATTCAAGCAAAAACACCTTGAAATTCAATATTTACAAGCCAAATAACATACAAAAGCTATCCAACAAGTTTATACATGTATGGTTTGCAAATTTACAATTCAAAAGGAAGGTCGGATCTAAAACCGACTAGGGTTTCATTCATTGAGGAGCTATTCAAAATGTATTCACAACTAGCTCAACTCGGCAACCAACTATCAAAGCCATTCCAAAAGTATTCAATTCCTGTAAGGAAAATAAAAGGAATAGAGTGAGCTTACGCCCAGTGAGATACTATCACTCAAGCAACAAAGTTCATATAAGCATAAAGCTTTTCATTCCAATTCATCTACTAGGAAGTAAGCCAAAAGCACACATCAAGAGAATTGGTAAAAGGATACGGACGGCTCTCAAGAGCCCCTTTCCTCGCTTGCATACTTGATCGGATCTCATTGACCCTCCGTCAATGTTTAAGGAGTAACCAAACGTAGACTCCACTTTACTTCCATTCCTTCCACCCAACATCCCCCTACCGGGCCCGAACTCCAAACAGTAGAAATTTGGTAATACTCGAGTATATCGGAATCGAGAGTCTCATACTACAAGATTCCATATAACAGTCCCCATGGCTCATCAATTTTCACGACCAAGCCCTCGCCGGCTCGATTCAATCGACTACCAATGGGGTTGAGCTCAGTAGTAACAGTAATGGTTGTTGGATACTCGTCCAAACGACACCAAATCCGGTGTATTCATATACCATCAAGTAATACAGTAAACAGTCGTATAGAGGACATAAAGAGTGAGAGTGGTCAAGTACACCCTCGCTTTAATCCATTTCCATGGTGCAAGTAACATTCAAAGCATCAATTTCAAGTATAGCAAAGCCACATAGTAACAAACAAGTGAGTAGTACACTCACCAAGCAAGTAAATGATATTTCATACACTTCTGCCCAAAGAGCGTCTTGAACCACCGTCACGCCCTAAAACAGTCAAACAAGCACAATGAGACTCGAATACGAGTCATAAACCAAATCCACATACTACCAAAAATAAGGCTCCATTAGAACGTATAAGTACCAAAGTAAGCTAGGGAAAATCCGGAAATAAAAGTTAAGCCCTAAAACCCAAAAATAGTTTTGACGTCATTTAGCGTATTGGACACAACCGGCACTACGATTACCAGATGGAGGTACAATATACACCGTTTCGAAGCTAACAGAAAGGGCTAAAATGTTGAAGAAGGCCACTCAGTCCAGTTTGTAGTGCAACTAGGTCAAAATTTCAATGTACCAAACTAGAACTGCATAAACAGGTTAGCGAACCGCATTCTGGTTAAATAACCATAAATCAGGCTACCAAAGCCCAATTCAAGTGATTCCAAATCCATCCGAAAGATAAGATACCAGGCTATATTTATTAAGAAGACATCAACAACCAAATCAGTATTATTCCCAGTCAAACTAACCAATTACAGAAGCGGATTAGCAGTTTCGGACAGAAACAGGGCAACAGGAGTATTTCGGTCTTTTCACAGGCTACGCTGCTCCGATTGAGCTAAAATTTTTCAGGCAACTATAAAATAGCATTCTCTACAACTTTCATGTTTTAACCCAAGGCTAATTCATCCTATAACTAGGGGAAACAGTACCGGACAGAATGGGGTTAAATTGAAACCCTAATTCCGAAATTTCCTTTCAAAGCGGAAATTTTCCGCAAATAGCCACATTTGATGCACTCTAGCTTCATTCTAAAACATTCCCAACCATCATCCATGGCCAAGCAATCTTAAACATATAAAAACAGAAAAATCATGATTAAATAAAAAAAACTCACCAATCTCAACCAAAATCATGCAATAGCCCACAAAATCATCTCTTATACTACTACAAGCCACAAATTTAACATTCTTAGGCACAAAAGAAAGGTTCCTTAACTACTCACCTTGTAACCAATGAAGGAAGACAACTGTCGCGCCCCATTTTTTATAAGGCAAATAAATGGTTTAAAAAGTGAATTTTGATTCAATTTTTGGTTGGAAAATGAATTTGTGATTTAAAAAGAAAATGGAAAGACATGGGTCTAAATGGGACTTGAAAATGCGACGATTTGACCCAAAATGTAGCTTAAAAGGGGTTTTGAAATAAAAATCGGAGTCACCACTTGGTATTGAGTTAAGGTGTACCAAGTCACCTAAAAATGAAATTTCAAAGGAAAAAGTAGAAAAAACCCCTTTTAAACGACTCCTAGTCTACGAAAATCAAAGAAAAAGGTTCGGGAGTCACATTTGAAGAAAAGGAAGGCAAGGATAAAAATCCGAGGCACCCTTTCGACCTAGCCAAGGCTAGTTGCGTGATTTAGTTAAAGATTTTCTTGTTTTAACCTAAAGATTTATCACATTTGGACGCACTATATGAATGCAAACCCTAGACCTAGGGGGGCATCGGGGGGTAAAATTTCTTTTCAAAGCTTGAATGGTGCCAATCACATTAATTGTGATGCCCAATAATGATCCTTTAGAGAGGTCACGAATAATGCAAAAATATGAGACTCTAAGAAGAGGAAAAGGATAAAATAATTATAGAAATATACATGTCTTAAAGGAATGCATCATGTCGGGTACGGGGGACTAATGTTCGTGACTCAATTTTCCCTTTTAATAGAGGGAATACGAGCGTGCTAAGACTAGAAAAGCCAAACTCGTCCATATCCCATATTCGAGGGGCTTTCTCTAATCTAATCAAGCAAATGAATTAACCTAGCTCTAATGCTTATATGAGATGCAAGTCTAATGTCATGTTTCATACAAAAGGGACAAGTAATATACATATAAAGGAGAATATGGGGGAAAGGGTATACGTATATAAGAAAAGAGTCATGCAATATGGTGAAAGAGGCCCTAAAAAACAAAGATATGCGTGAGATGAAGTGATCACACAATCATGATCTAACGTGCGAAGGGGTCCTGATGTGAGACGGATCTAGACGAACACCAAGTTGGGATGATTGGCGGAACTTTGACCCTTCTAGAATCACGAGCCACGAACTAAGGAGATTCCTTAACCCACGACTAGCAAATTTAGTGAACCAAAAGTATGGATAGACGAACGCCACAATCAAGGAGACTACTTGATTGATAAGTTCAATGAACAGCTTGAGATTAATTCTCAAGTATTCAAAGGAAATTCTCTTGAGGCAAGAGAGAGTGAAATAACTCACATATATTTTATAAAATCTGAACTCCTCCTTATTGAATGAAAACCTAGGCTATATATAGCCTTACAACTTGAAAACCTAAAGTGACTTGAAAACCCTAACTCGGCTAGGCTAGGCCTTTGGCCCGATTCCACTACTCAAATCCACTATCTAATGGTCAGCTTATAATCGATCCAATGAAGGCTTTAAGCTGGCCCAACATAACCCAATAAAAGCTAATTAACCAACTTAAGTTATAGTGAGCCTAGACTCTATAAATCGGATCCAACTCAACATGAGGTCTTGGACCGAATTTATTCCTAGCAAATAAAATAGAAATCTAGAAAATAAACTACTAACTATTACTAAAAGATTCAATCTCTTGCAGCCCAAAACATGGCCCATAAGCGGCCCATATTTCGTATCATTCCCCCCCTCTTAAAAAAAAGATTTGTCCTCAAATCGTGTTTGGAAATGAATGGTACTACAAGAGTTGGCTGTATCAAACTTCAAATCTCCACATATTGGCTCTCTTAGAATGGATGATACTTGCATACGTCATGATTATTGTAATTCGGTGCACATGTCTCTTGGTTAGCTTGAAAATGCTCACAATCTGCCATGGAAAACTCAAGGCTTGACTCCAACCACTCCAAAGCTCTCTAATCAGTCCTGTGTCATGAATGGTCGAATTTGGACCTACACAATAAATCACACGATTAGCATTTGTAGGTATAAAATCACTTGATAGCTTACCATTCACATTCACAAGATAAGGATCTTCATAGTGATGCTCAATCAGGTTAGAAAAGTCCCGGACATGATTTTGCAAAGTTACAAAATTCATTGCAAGTTGTTGTTGGTATGGCCTATCTTGCACAAATGGAGTAAGATCGAGATAGGCAGCTTCTGAACCTTCAAATTGAAGAATAAAATCAGGTTGTAAGGAATCAGAATTTGGACCAATGAGGAAAGGATTGTCACCAACAAAATAAGAAGGAAATGTATAACAAGTTTCAAGTGTAGAAACTCCCTTTGAAACTTCATTATTCCTCCCAACAAGCAAATCAGGCTCATGGTTGACGTTGAATATCAGTGGATGACAAAGAGAGACAACACTTAAGGTGCAAACTCCATGAAAAGTTTGATATTCACCAATGGATTTAGGCATAGAACATGCCAAGATCAACTCAATTTTTCCTTGCTTAACCTGCATAAAAGTAGAAACACTAAACAAAGTAGAGTCAAGATCGTTAGAAAAAACATATGATCTCACATCCTTTCTCACAATCAGCTTACTCTTAGAATTTTTAATCTCTTGTTCATGCTCAGTAGCTGACTTTTTCCCCTCATTATTCTCAACCTCTTTCTCCTTTTCAACTCCCTCGAATTTTACCTCTTCAGTCACAATTCTCTCCTCCAGCTCTTTCTTCATACTATAACGCTCATGCTCACTCTTCATGTATGCTAGATCAATACAAAGTTGCTTAGAGTTAAGCGACACAAGCCTGGTACGACGGCCATTAAATGTGAAGGAATACTTATTAGTATATCCATCATATTTGACTTCTCGATTAAACATCCACCATTGTCCCAACAGCACATGCGTCACTTGAATGGGAACCACATCACACAACACCTCATCCACGTATTGACCAATACGAAAAGGAACAAGTGTGTGCTTAGTAATCCAAATATCACCACTATCACTTTGCAACTTGTAAGGTCGAAGATGATCAATGGTTGGAAGATTCAATTTCTCAACCAAGACAGTACTTGCGAGATTAACTTCACAACCCTTATCAATGGCTAAGCTGCAAACTTTATCCTTGATATGGCAACGTGTATAAAACCAATCATTTTTTTGAGGTTTGATGATTTCCAATTGCTCAGTTATCTCACGCAATGCCACAGTATGTACTCCTTTAGGCACAAGATGGTGAAGCTCCAGTTGAGCATTCGTTTGTCTCATACTTTTATTACCTGCAAAACTCAACAAAAAATTAGTAGAACAGTCCTCACTCGCTCCCTTACGTGTTTCACTCCTCTCGTGTTTTCACTCAAGTGTGTATGGCACTCTAATGCTCTCACCAATTCACTTCTCAAACCACTTGTTTGTTTCCTTTGAAGAAATCAGAAATTTTCTCAAGGAAGTTCAATCAAACTTTAATCAATATAGCTCCCAATTGTATCAAAGGAACAAGGAAACAAAAAGTAGAAATGGAAAGCTCAAGTAATGAATAAGGAATGGAAGAGGAAAAAATTGATGTACAAAGAAAAAGAAAGTCCAAGTACGATGATGGAGTTCCCAAGTGCTTTACTTAATTGCCCAATTGATTTTTGGAAACAAGTTAGGTGTTGGACTTATTTGGAAATTTCCTTAAAGTCGGCTAACCAAACAGAATTGTTACCAAAATTTTTCCAGATTCCCTCTCCAAAAACCTTCCTAAAGTCGGCTATAACAAATCAGAATTTGGTAGCTAAAAAAATTTCCAGATTTCTGCTCCTTTTAAACCTTCCAAAGTCGGCTGCAAAACAGAATTTGGTAGCTTCCTAACCGCTGAAAATTTCCAGATTTGTTACCTTATCAAATCAGAATAGCTTTCACGAAAAAAATTCCAGATTTCTTGTCTTTTTAAATTCCCCTCAAAGTCGGCTGGAATTTCCTAAAAATTTTTCCAGATTTGGTAGCTTCCTAACCCCAAAATTTTCCAGAATTGCCTCTTCTTAAATCCCCTCAAAATTTTCGTCCCTTACTCTCCCTCAAGAACAACAATTCGGCCCTCCCCTCTTTGCTCCACACAAGGACAGTTTTGACGCTTGGTGCTAAACAATGGCTTCACAAGATGACACAAGCAACGTCACCCAAGAATACCCCAAGCGGCCTGCTCAAGAAACTCCCAAGAGGTTTACTCCTAAGCCAAGAAAGCCCCGTATGGATGCAAGGACGTACAAGAAACTGTTTATACGTAGGGAGGTGCAAATCTTCAAGAATCAAGATGGTCAAGATCCTCAAAAAACTCAACGGGTGATACAAGTGATCAAAGGCTCAAGGTGTGCAAGATTTTCAAAAGGAGGTTGGTCAAAACTTTTGAGTAGTCTTTTCTTGATGTAATTTTCTGGTTTTGTTGAACAAGTGCAACAAGACAGAATTTGGCAAATAAAAGTGCGGCTTCCTTCTTTGTTGTTTGCTACCCGAATGCCTTTTCTCTTTTCCTTTTTCTGTTTGTTTTTTTTTTTTTTTTTTTTTTTTTTTTTGACTCTAAGAACACACAATTACTCGGCTGTTTTTTTTGGGTAGAATTCCAGAATTTAATGTCAATCCAATGTTCTCCTTCAATCCTCCAATAATTATCAAGACATGTATCAAAGTTTCAAGACTTCAAGATTAGTTTCAAGAAACTCAAGAAACCCTAGATTATGGTAGTCCCTCTTCAAGATTCCAACCCCAAACAAGTTTAACCACAAAATCAGTTTAGGAAACTAATGAAAACAACTTGGTGGAATAAACTAAAGTTTGGACAGATTGGCAAGAAACTCGCGCCCAAGGAAACCCTAGCGGCTGGATTTTTTTTTTCTTGACTACAACTATCGACCACGACACAAAACAAGGAAGTCCACAAATAATAACTACCAAGAACTCCAAGATCTTTCAAGAACTTTCAAGGAAGTTGTCAGGAACTTCAGAAATTTCAAGATTGTGATCAAGAATGCAAGAAGCTCAAGATTATTGTAAGTTCTCTTCAAGATTCACAAAATTCCAACAAGTTTTGCCAAAATTCAGATTTGAAAACCAAGTAAACAAGTTGGATAACACAAACAACAAGGCTGGACAGATTTGTATTCGGTGAACAGTAACGATGAACAGTGTCGGTGAACAGTACGATGAACAGTGTTTGGTGAACAGTATCGGGTGAACAGTACGCTACAGTAGCGATGAACAGTACGATGCTACAGTACTCTTTTTTTTTTTTTTTGAATTGACACACAAACTGATTTGAAACAAGAGTATGTGACTCGAAACACAAAAGAAAAGAAGGATATAACCTGGTGGTTGTCGACTAGCTCTGATTACCAACTGATGTGAGACGGATCTAGACGAACACCAAGTTGGGATGATTGGCGGAACTTTGACCCTTCTAGAATCACGAGCCACGAACTAAGGAGATTCCTTAACCCACGACTAGCAAATTTAGTGAACCAAAAGTATGGATAGACGAACGCCACAATCAAGGAGACTACTTGATTGATAAGTTCAATGAACAGCTTGAGATTAATTCTCAAGTATTCAAAGGAAATTCTCTTGAGGCAAGAGAGAGTGAAATAACTCACATATATTTTATAAAATCTGAACTCCTCCTTATTGAATGAAAACCTAGGCTATATATAGCCTTACAACTTGAAAACCTAAAGTGACTTGAAAACCCTAACTCGGCTAGGCTAGGCCTTTGGCCCGATTCCACTACTCAAATCCACTATCTAATGGTCAGCTTATAATCGATCCAATGAAGGCTTTAAGCTGGCCCAACATAACCCAATAAAAGCTAATTAACCAACTTAAGTTATAGTGAGCCTAGACTCTATAAATCGGATCCAACTCAACATGAGGTCTTGGACCGAATTTATTCCTAGCAAATAAAATAGAAATCTAGAAAATAAACTACTAACTATTACTAAAAGATTCAATCTCTTGCAGCCCAAAACATGGCCCATAAGCGGCCCATATTTCGTATCATTCCCCCCCTCTTAAAAAAAAAAGATGTGAGACGGATCTAGACGAACACCAAGTTGGGATGATTGGCGGAACTTTGACCCTTCTAGAATCACGAGCCACGAACTAAGGAGATTCCTTAACCCACGACTAGCAAATTTAGTGAACCAAAAGTATGGATAGACGAACGCCACAATCAAGGAGACTACTTGATTGATAAGTTCGATGAACAGCTTGAGATTAATTCTCAAGTATTCAAAGGAAATTCTCTTGAGGCAAGAGAGAGTGAAATAACTCACATATATTTTATAAAATCTGAACTCCTCCTTATTGAATGAAAACCTAGGCTATATATAGCCTTACAACTTGAAAACCTAAAGTGACTTGAAAACCCTAACTCGGCTAGGCTAGGCCTTTGGCCCGATTCCACTACTCAAATCCACTATCTAATGGTCAGCTTATAATCGATCCAATGAAGGCTTTAAGCTGGCCCAACATAACCCAATAAAAGCTAATTAACCAACTTAAGTTATAGTGAGCCTAGACTCTATAAATCGGATCCAACTCAACATGAGGTCTTGGACCGAATTTATTCCTAGCAAATAAAATAGAAATCTAGAAAATAAACTACTAACTATTACTAAAAGATTCAATCTCTTGCAGCCCAAAACATGGCCCATAAGCGGCCCATATTTCGTATCAGGTCCTAAGGGTCCAGCATTGGACTAGCCCTTATTTCTAACGCTCTCTCACAAGCATTGGACTTGCGAGAGCTCGGGGGGAAAGGCCATGACTAGCATTGGACCAGCCACGGTGACATGCATTCATCCACATAAGCAGATATAATAATAAAAGCGAATAGACATGCAAGGCACATAATGTCACGTAGCACGTAGCACATAAGCATGATATCTAGATGCAAGACCCTAAGAAAGCGGTAACACATAGCACATAGGCATGCAAATCACACAAAGACAAAACAAAGAAACCCTAACTATTACATTAGGAGGGGGAAGCCTACTACAATCTAAAAGGGGAAACGGAATAAAATAAATAAAATAATAGCCTAGCTATTACAATTTTGGCATTCAAGTGCCTTTCAAATGATCGAAATTGAAAATAACTATACAAAACTAAAACAAATAAAGTGGATAAATAAATGGATTAATAAAACGAAAACATTCAAAAGGCATGCAATTAAGCACATAAGTCACATAATGCACATAGGGTCAAATAAAGTGGAAATAGGGGATAGAGTGTACCTCCCTTGAGTTGGAGCCCTAAATGGAGTGAAATCACTTATTTATCCTCCAAAATAAAAGAAAAGGTCAAGGTACCAATTTATTTGGGAAAATTAAAGAAAATAGGCAAACACAAGCTCACTTGGACACAAAGTTCTTAAATTCATGCATTAAGTGCAATCTAAACAAAGCATGGTAATTAACTGAAACAAACAAGCAATTGAGTTGAAAAAATTGAAGCTGCCAAGGACCAAATTGAGGACATTATTCAATTGGTTGGGTCATAGTAAAACAAAGGGGGACTTGAGGGGTCAAAGTGCAATTTTTTGAAAGTTTTTCATGCAAGTTCATGCAAAACAACGAAGAGAATGCTTCTGCAATTTCCAGCTAAACATCTCTGCTGCAATTTTTAGAATGGCAAGTTTTCCGCAGCTCTTAACAAGATTCACCCTTAGAGTAACAAGACCACTATCTTATCCTCTCACTTTGCAAATATAAACTAAGATTTAAACACCAAAAGTTGGCCAAAATGGCATGCAAAATCTGAACAATTCAAGCAACTTCATGCAAAGCTTTCGAAACATTTCTGCAACAAGAAGAGACTTTCGACAGCCAGCTAAAACTTTAGGAACTTCAACAACCTCATGTGGCAAACAAAAATTTTAACAATGAGCAAGATTCAACTTCCAACTTCACACTAGACCTTAGGAATTCATTACCAAGATACTATGTGAGAGAGACAGAACAAGGAAAAAATTTTGAGGTTGCAGGTTCAGCCCAAATTATATTCAAGTCAAGGTTTACTGCTGCAATTTTGTTTCCAACGGATACTTCAGATTTGAACATCAAATTTGATCAAAACTTTTTAAACCAAACCTCCAAACTTTGAATTAAGCACTAAGGTACATAACTTAAACATTCAAACAAGCCAGGATTAGGGAATTAAATCAATACCAAAGAGACTTTCATGCGAAAATGGTTTTAAACTTCAGCATTATCGCATGGCAGATTCGCTCAAGCCTCTCAAACCGAAAACCAACCTCAAGTTCTTATCATGTATGCAAGGGAATGACAAAATCAGGAACACTGAGGATCTTTATGCAAACAAGAATTCAGGCAAAGCTTTCTGCTAAATAAAAAAAACAATGCAGCAGCTAAAGAGACTTTCTGCAATAGATTTCGGCAGGCTGAAATTGCTCTTCTGCAATCCTCTTGAGCAACTCAACAAGATGGCAAAAGTTTAAAGACAACTCACGCTTCATTAACTCTTCTACAACCTTTATTGACACAAGATGGAGTATGCAAACAAGATGATGAAAGTCCAGCTTTGTAGGTTGTTGCGTGAAGAAGGAAGAACATCAGAAAATGAGAACGAAATGCAGCTTTTCATCATTCAACCAAGAATTCCAAATGTCATCTTAACAAATTTCAATGTTAAAACATTTCATGGGGTGGATTAAAGCGGTAGAGATGACCCAAAGCACAGAACAGCAAGAGGCACCCGAGATTTCATGCATGAAGAAAACACTACAAGCATTAGTAGCTTCATAACGCAACTGAACGTAAAATTGCAGCAGAGGTGTAATGACACTCACGGCAAGCATGCCCACAGCCCACTATCATGCCAACCGAACGCCAAAGAGAGTACAAACTTCAAGCAACCAAACACTCCAGTATGAACCAAACATGCTTTCTACTTTTCCCACACGAAAATCAGAAGGGAAACCATGCGACCTTAGCAAATTTCTAAAGCTTATCTGATGCCTTGACGTTTAGCAAACTCACGCGACAGCAACAAATTTTAACAGCAACAAGGATTCAATCATTCTTAACCATCAAAAATTAAATCTTTAGAACATCAGGGATCACCAAAGAGCAAACCCACGGATCACATCTATTTGATTTTGGGGAAGGAAAATGCAAAGCTGATGGCTTTTTAGGTTCACAAATTTTCAACCATACCAATTCAAAACACGACCCACGCTCAGCCACAAGACTTGATTTTTTCACTCATAAACAAAGAAACAAAATCTCGGGGAACATGAAACAGAAGGAGCGGAAGAGTAGACAACAAAAACAGTGAATTTCCCATAAGCAAAGTCACGAAAACACATGCTTTGAAAATTTAAAGATGCCTGTGTTTTGAAGGAATACTGGAATTTAAAGGAGAAAAACAACGTACAGTACTCGTGCCTTCTTGATGAAGATCCGCAACTACTGGTGGCATGAGGGTTGGCAATTCCAGTGGCTCTCCTTGCTCTGCCGCCGCAGACACCCCCTCGGTTTTCCTTGCTTCCTAGACTTTATCCCTTCATAGTTGGTTTACCAGCCGTTTTTTCCTCTACTGTCCGTTCCTTTCCTCTTCCTTTCTGCTCAGCCGAAACCCTTCTAACTTAGCTTTTCTTCATCCATAAACAAACCCCAGCAACCTTCCTTTCTTTTCCTCCCTCAAGCTCTCATTATTTTTTTTGGGTTCTTTTACCGTTGCCCTTTTTCAGTTCCCCTCTTTTTTCTGCCTGTTACTCCCTCGGTCTCTCCCTCTAGTTTGTCACTTTCAGCTTTCTCCCTCTCTCCTCAATCTGCAGCCGCCAATCCCCCTCTATGCTCTCTTGATTTTTTCTATCCCTTAAAACCCCAACCGTCATCCCCAGCTCTCTGTTTTTCCTCTCGTTCCTCTTTTTCTCCTTTGGTAGCTGCGTTTTCTGTTTTTTCCTCCCCGCCGTCACTTTCCTTCGCTCTCTCATTTCCTTGCTGTCTCTTCTCCTTTTTATATGAGAACCATAACCCCTAAACCCTCACCTCAAAGGTGAGGATGAAGGATTGGCTTCTACCAAAAATCTCAGCCATCCGATGCATTGGGAGCCAAGGAAAAACCAGAGAAAATCTCCTGTGAAAAATGAATTTGTTTCCACGCTGCTGCATGTGCGACTTTTTTTTTTTTTTTTACATAATAATTTAATACAAAAATGAAAATAATAATAAGTAAAAAACAACAATTTAAATAAAATCGGATAAAATGAACAAAACTAGGAATAAAGATAAAACAAAAGGCTCAGATTTTTCCTGTGTTTGATTATTGATTTTTTTCTCTTTTCTTTTTTTTTCAATTAATAAATAGTAAAAAGAAATAAAACATATTTTTCACGAATAATTTTCTCTTTTGACAAATTTGTATGCTAAAAGTCTAAAACTAAAATCATGAAATTAACAAATAAAGAATAGACAAGAACTATTACTGAAACAAAAAATAAAATTAGGATAAAAAATGATTTAAAAAATTTGGTGTCTACAACAATTTAGCACCTTAGCCTTCCAAACAACTTCACAAATCACCTCACAATCACTAAACTAGGGGTTTTTATGGAGAAAATTCAAGATTAAACGGATTGAGAAAGGTTGGAGCAAGAAAGTTGACAGAGTTTTTCTTCTTTTCCTCTTGAAGAGAGCCGGCCAAGAAGCTTGAAAATAAAGATGACTTTTGGTCAATTTTTGATTTTATTGGTAAAGTAAGAAATTGGTCAAAATCCAAAGGTTAATCACTAAGTGACACTTGTCACTTTCATTAAATGCATGGCTATCCTTTTATTCCCTCTCACACCAATTCATTAGTATCCTCTAGTTATCTCTTAACACCTGTTAAAAGAAATCCGGTATCCAACACTTAACCTAACTGGCCGAATTTTACCGAACTTTCCGCACTAGCGGGTCCCACGTCCGGATACGCTCTTAATTTCTCAAAAACTAACCGATACTAAAAAAATCATCTAAAAACTACATTTACTCAAAAAAATTATCTGAAAAATGTTCCTAATAAAGAAAATACAGAAAAGCATGCAATTAAATAGAATAAAATCTAGAAAATGAGAAAATTTACGGGGTCTCACACTCTCCCCCCCTTAAAAGAATTTCGCCCTCGAAATTTCTCACATTGACTCACGAAAAGTTCAGGGTATTTCTTTTGCATCTCTTTTTCCACCTCCCAGGTAGCTTCCTCTACCCCATGGTTTCTCCACAGGATCTTAACCAACGGAATCTGCTTGTTTCTCAGTTCTTTAACTTTCCGGTCAAGCAATTGTACAGGTTTCTCTTCGTAAGCGAGTGATTCATCTATGTCGATTTCCTCTGGCTGTAAGATATGGGATGGATCGGGATAGTACTTTTTAAGCATTGAGACGTGGAAGACATCGTGAATTCTAGAGAGATTTGGCGGCAGTTCTAGCCTATATGCTACCGCACCTATCCTCTGCAGGATCTTGTAAGGTCCGAAGAACCTCGATTGCAATTTCTTTCCTCTACCCACCGTGACACTCCGTAACGGTGTAATCTTGAGGAAAACACGGTCTCCAACTTCGAATTCCAAGTCTTTCCTTCGATTGTCCGCATAGCTCTTTTGTCGGTTTTGAGTTGTTTGGAGTCGTTGACGTATCAATTTGACCTTTTCTCGAGCTTCGTCCAGCCATGGAAGAGTTGCTGAATCCAGTGCCTTTCTCTCGCCAACTTCATCCCAGTAGATCGGTGACCGGCATTTTCGTCCATATTGTGCCTCGTATGGAGCCATTTGTATCGACGAATGGTCAGTCCCAAGAGTAAACTATCTACATTCGAAATTCCTACCTGACGTACTTATTTATGGTCCTCAAATACCATGAGAAAGATTTAAGGCCTATAACATTCATGATCCATAACTTATGCTCGAACGAGCACTTAGTCCTTCATACTTATTCACCACTTGGCCCAAACTCACTCCGCGCAGAGACCACGAGAAACAGGCTCTGATACCACCTGTGACGCCCCCACTTCTCCCAAAGGCGAACCTGAGGGTATCGGCGGGACGCCTGCCTAGCTCGCGCCAGGACTCGATACTCTAAAACTAGAAAATAGAGTTCACGCCAAAAGTAAGTTCTATGTACTCTATTACAGCTTCAAAGGTTGCATAAACTAGTACATCAAGTCATACATACCACGAGTATCAGAAAGTAAACCCTAGAAAAGCTGATAACTACAACCACCACGACAACTATATACATCTTACTAGTCAACTTACAACAAGGATAAATTCAACTATTCTCTAATCAAAAGACTAAACACCTTCCCAAACGATCCCCGCGTCGGCCCCCTGCTAAGGAAAACAAATGAAATGGGGTAAGCTATATGCTTAGTGAGTAATCAAGGGTATAAATGTAAACTCACATCCAAATAACAAGTAATCAGGTTATTTCACATCAATAACAAAAAGGTAACAATACAACGGTAGGATACAGGTGGCTCCAAAACCAGTTCAGTTCCCCGAGCTTGAACGCCTGTTGACACTCCGTCAACCAAAGTACTCATAGACCGTAGACTCCACTTAACTTTCCCCGTTCACCTTATCAACCTCCGCTGGCCAGTCAACAGCACACAGCAGCTCGAGCGAAACAAAATAACTTAGCTTTCGTCAAAGCTTTAACAAGGAACTAAATTCCAAGTTTAGCATGGAACTATCTTCGACTAAGCCCCACCTGGATCGAATAGTTCGTCTAACCCTTGGAACCGGGCTAGAACCAAGCCCTGAGATATTCAATCTCTCAATAGATGATATATCTCAGCAAAGTACACAACAAAGTACTTATCCCAACAGCACACAGCAAAAAGAGATTTAATTCAAGTCATGTAATCACCCCCATCAGCACACAGCAAAAGGGTGATACTCAACTCAAATCACGTAACCACCCCCATCAGCACACAGCAAAAGGGTGATACTCAACATAAGACATGTAATCTCATCTATGAAATCAAAACAAAGGATGGCTTAGGTCGAATGAGATAAAGTACACTCTCGCCTAAGTACCCATTTAACATATGCAAAGCACTTTAACAATTTCACATCAATAAACAATCCAATTACTCACTTGATAAAGCTTGGCACGAAAAATGATACAATTCACTGAGCTTGACCGTCACCGTCAAAAGCCTCACAATCTGTATTGATAGATTATATACACACATAAGTGAAATGGCCACACAATAGCAGTTTATAACTTAAACGATCGAATACGGTCGAAAACGGTCAAAAATAATAAAAAACGGTCAAAAATGACGTTAAGGCCAAAAGAATGTCGAAATTGGCCGAAACGGCCGGAATGGTAACAAAATAACAAAAGTAGACCTAAACAGTCCAAAACGGCAAAAATGGTTGAGAAATGCACGTGCGCATCCGTGAAAATGAAAATGGTACAAAATGGGTTACACGATTTTGTCCATAACTGGAGTTGTGGTTATCGGATCAAAATGTACTAGATGGTGTCTCGAACCTTAGACAAAAGGTTACAACTTCCATGAAGATACCTCAACCCATTTTTCAGTGCATCCAAGTTAAATTTGCAAAATACAGAACTAGAACTCCAAAGGCTAGTTTATCTTTCTCGTAAAAATTTGGCGGCATGCCCCTTGTGTTTACCCATTTTCCAGCCATTTATGGCTTCAATATTTTCCTCAAACAAACCCAAAGTTACATACAAAAGAATCTCATTTCAATAACCATTCAATAGGCTCAAGGTCATACAGGTACAAAATCAAGCTAACGACATGTGCGGAAATGAAGTTCAGCAAAAGACAGATTTGACGTTGTTTTGTGTAATGGACACAACTGAACCTACGCTTATCGGATTGGGATACAATTTATACCGTTTGCGAAGATAAGACAAAGGGAAAAATTTTTGATGAAGATCACTTAGTCCAAATTCCAGTGTAACCCAGTCAAATTCTCAATTCACAAAATCAAATTCCGACTAATAGACCAGTTAACCGCACTACCTTCAAATGGCCATATCTCAAGCTACCAAAGTCCGATTAAGATGTTCTTGGAGGCATTGGAAAGCTAAGACATAGTAAAAAAACTTTCATGTTTTTGCTAGAAGCTTGTTCAGTACGTATCAAGGTGAACAAATGCAACCAACTTAGTGTACTGTTAAAACTGTCCACTGACTTTACTCCTATGGCAGTCAGGGTAGTTTTTTCTTTTTATAGGCTACGTTGCTCCGATTGAGCTGAAATTTTGTAGACAACCATAAAATATCATTATCTACAACTTTTATGTTTTGTGCTAAGCCTAATTCGGCCTCTAACATACTGAAGCTACAATTTCCAGAAATCTGGAATTTTGTTATATTCAAGCTATACTTCTCATTTTTACCTTAAAACTACCACTACTTTCTCCTTTACAAGATAATATACCATATATATACATCATATAACACTTAACCCACAAGAAATCCTAACTCAAAAGTCATCCATCCAATCATCAAAGTCACTTGAAACAAGCATCACAAGCACAATACTACCATTAATACCCAACTTAATCATGATTAATGGAGAAAGAAAGGTTGATCAGCCATTATACCTCAAGACAAGAGCTTGCAAGAATGATCCTCCACCTCTCCTTGAATTTTTGGTTCCTTAAGCTTCCCAAGCTTCCAAACTGGTGATTAATCGGTTTTGTTTTTCTTGGTTTCACTCAAATGGTGCAAATCAAGATAAATTGAAGTTGGTTTCTCTTGCTCTTTCTATCTCTCTTATTCACGGCTAGGAGGAAGAAAATGAGGACAATTTGTGTGTTTTTTGATGATAAATATGGAGGAAAATGAGTTAGGCAAGAAGCCATAGATAGCCGACAAGTGGCACCACCAAAATCCATCCAAATTTTGTTTTCTTTTCCTTGCATTTTGGCCACATATTTTGGTTATATGGCTGAGGATGAGGGGGATATTTTGCAAAAATATCAAGGGTATGTGGTGGTCAAGTGGTAGGTTCAATCGGTAGTGATCGATATCCGTCGGTTCGAGCCGATTTTCTTAAATCGCGTATACTAGGGTTTTTACCTTCTAATCACTAATTTATTATTATCACTTCTAATCATATAATATTTCCTCATCCAAAAGTCACTCTTACCTACCAAATTTGATCCTCACTCCGTACCGAATAGTCACAATACGGAAAAACGTGAAAACCCTAATTCGCTCTAACTTGGAAACGGACAACGAAAACCCTTACTTTTATATTCATTTACACTTATTGTGGGGTGATTGGGTAGTAGGGCCATAATAAATGAATAATTTCCAAATAAAAGGGCATCTTTAAGAAAAACGTGAGGGGTTTTACAATTTCATAAATTGAATTTAGGGTTTTAGTTAAAATATAAGAAATTTGAGGAAACGGTTAGTCACAAGTGAAACTAGGGTTTTGATTAGACTTTTAGGGTTTCTAGTCTTTTAAAATAAAACAAGGTCTTAAATCAAACCCAAAGAAATAACTTTAGTTTTTTCTTTAAAACAAAATAATGGTTTAAAACAAAAATAAACTAAAGAAACCGTAATATCCTTTTTGAGACTAAACAAAAGATGATCCTAAAAGTTGGGGTATCACAATTAGAGCCCTACCTTGGTTGAAACTTTGCTTTAACTGGTGAGTGCACCACTCCCCTGAATTGTTGTTTAATTGGTTCATCTATATTTGAAATTTGTGACATGGATAACTATGAATTCTGTTATTCTGAATGAGACGGGGGTATACTTTATCACACTCGTTCTCTTGCCTGTACTGAATGAATTGGAATCTATTACTTGTACTTGTTACGAACTTGAACTTGTTACTTGCGCTTGTTATGAGATCGTTTGGAAGTGTGTCCAACGACCTTCCTGTTAAACTTGAACTCAACCTCATGGGGAGTTAATTAAATCGAGCCAACAAGAGCTTGATCGAGGTAATTGACAATCCATGGGTGCCTATTTCTGAGAAATCTTTGGGTATTGAGACTCTTGATTCCGGTATACTCGAGTATTACCATTCCTGTTCCTGTTTGGCGTTCGGGCCCGGCAAGGGGTATGTTTGGTGAACGGGATTTGGCATAAGAGGGGTCTACGGTCATGTTGTTTCTTCGAGCATTGACGGAGAGTCAACGAGTTGGGATCAAGTACTGAAATTGGGAAATTTTGGCTCCTGAGAGCCACCTGTATCCTTTCCATTTGAATTCCTGTGTTTAATTGTTTCATTCTTATATCTGGTATGTGTGTTTGGTTGAGTAAAAGTGAAATGCCATGATTCTTGACTACTAGTACTTTTGGTACCTCATTGAGCGTAAGCTCACCCCCTTCCCGTTACCTTTTGTTTTCCTTATAGGGGTCAACACTTTTGAACCGTGATTTTGAAGAAAGAAATAGAGCGAGCTCTAGCTATTCTTTTGTATAGCTCCTCTGTAGTTGAAACCCTAATTGTATTTTGATCAAGCATCACACTTTGGCTTGTAAAGTTCTAGTATATGTATAAAAGTGTTTATTCATGTTTCTTCCGTGTATTTGTTGAGGGGTGTACGTTTATGGATTTATATAAACTTTACATGTATCCGGTGAGATTTCGGGTGAGAGTGGATTTGATCGGAAAAGGAAAAAATAATGGCGGGGAACTGTTCAATGGAATCCGGCCGAGTATCCGGCCAGTTCTTGGCCGGATATCTGGCCTGATTTGCAGGGGAGTTTTGAAAAAATTTTGGGTTGCTACTGCCTCCAATCCGGCCGGGTATCCGGCTAGAAACTGGCTGGATTGTGACGTGGCAGTCACTGTTCACTTTTAAGTTCATTTTCATTTTTCGTTATTCGCGGTCGTCGAATCGTTTAAGCACTGTAATATTATTCGGAACGTTTTAGCTTGTGCGTGTTAGGCTTAGTAGTCCTGGCAAGAGTTGGGCAGGCGGTTCGCCGAACCCTTTGGTTCGCCTGAAGGGAAGGTGGGGCTGTCACAGGTGGTATCAGAGCCGGTTTGCGTGGTCTCTGCGCGAAGTGAGTTTGGGGCCAAGTGGTGTTGTGGTCTCGCTCATGTGAATGTGTAAGGGACTACGTACTCTTTTGAGCATAAGCTATGAATCATGGTATATTATAGGTTTCAAAAAATTATTTTGGTACTTGGAGACTATAGATACGTATGTCAGGTAGGAATTACAAAAGTAGATGATTTACTCTTGGGACTGGCCAGCTCGAGTGGTGAATTATCTTATTTTAGATTCTTGTACCCGAATACGAAAAGGGATGAAAGCCTAGGTTAGAAATGACTTGGGCGAATTAGACATCTGATTTTACGAAATTTTATATGATGTGTAGATGATTAACCCTGCCTAAGAGATAAATTGTGATTTCTTGTAGATTACGGATGGAACTGTAGGAGGGGAAGCTTTTCGTTAGTTGCTTTTGTACTCCTGGTCTAGTTCGTAGTATGTACTATTGAATGACCCCCTTACTTCCATGAAATTTCCTTTGCTTGTATCTGACTGACTGTTACTGTGTGATTTGTTTGATATAGTAGTGTTATATGTATATTTGCTTTTGAATTGATTCGGACGTATTATATATATCTGACTGACTGACCTCGCTAGTTTGTATATTGTATTCGCGCCTCGAGTCTAGATTAGTTAATCCAATGAAAGGAACTTGTAGTGGACGAGGCCGGGACCGTGGACGTAGGCAATCCTCGAATGAAGGGAAAAATCGGGAACCAATGCCTGAACCCAACCCTGAACCTGGATTGGACCCTAACGTTCAGGTAGCTGCCGCTATCCAACGTATGACCGACCTTTTGACTCACGTAGTGGAATATCAAGGCCAAAATCCTATTAATCAGCCGGAAAATCCTGGTAATCATACAGAGAGTGAGGATAAAGCTCTTGAACGATTTCAGAAGTTCTCGCCACCAAAATTTCTTGGAGGACCCGACCCTAACGTGGTCAAGAGGTGGCTAGAAAAGATGATTGATATTTTTCCCGCGTTACACTATACTGAGGAGCGACAGGTGACATTTGCCGTCTTCCAACTGGAGGGAGCGGCCCGTTCTTGGTGGAATATCATAAGATTGAAATGGGAAAGAGAACAAACACAGAGGACGTAGATAAATTTCATGAGAGAGTTCAACACGAAGTATCTCCCACCTTTAATTCAGGAAAAGAAAGAAGATGAGTTCATTAGGCTTCGCCAGAGAACTCAAACTGTCACCGAATATGAGAGCAGTTCACTAGGTTGTCTAAGTTCACTCCCGAACTAATTATGACTGAGCAAAGGAGGATAAGATATTTTGTTAAAGGATTAAATGTTGAGATATAGAAGGACCTAGTTATGGCCCAACTTAGTGCCTTTATGATGTTGTGAAGAAAGCCCAACGAGTTGAAAATGCGAGGTTACAAATTAAGAACTTCCAAGCCAAGAAAAGGGAATTTCCTGGAAGTAGTTCGGAGCAAGGGGATGAAAGTACGCCTTCTAAGATTGGAAGAGGAAACGGGGGAGTACAACTACCGGGAATATCAAGTAGTGCATTACAGAGAGGCTCAGTCTCCGCTTCCCGTGGTCCACGCTGGTATTGTGGGAAGCCGAATCACACGGAGGATGTCTGCTGGAAGAAAGGAAGGAAATGTCTGCGTTGCGGGAGTGCAGATCATCAAATCGGTAATTGCCCAAGCCGATCTCGAGAAGGGAGTAGGAACCGACAGTCAACCACGACTAACCCTGACCAGTTGAAGGAGGAGAAGAATGGACCGAAGGTGTCGGCTCGGGTGTATTTCCTAGAGCATCATCAAGTTCCTGACCCGTTTGAGGACGTGGAAGGTAAGATTCTGGTATTCCACCATTTGACCACTAGAATGGTGTATAAGAATTTCAATTTGAGAAAGAAGAAGAAACTATACGAAAGAATTCAATGAGCTTGGCTAGTGAAGGGATACTGATTGGTTAGTTAGGTACGGTGCTCAATTTGATTGTGAGAAAGAAGTAGTAAAAGTTTTGTATCCCGGAGAAGGCGATGATAAGAAATTTCGTGGACGAAATTCTTTTAAGGGGGAGAGAGTGTGAGAAATCGAAAATTTTCTGAATTTCTAGGCCTTATTTTCTTTCTTTGCACCCGTTTTCTATATTTCTATTATTATGTTAATTTTAGAGATATTTTTATAAGTAAATATAATTTTTAAATTATTTTTCTAGTATAAGTTAGTTCATGAGATATTAGAAGTGTATATTAGACGTGGGACCCGCTAATGCGCTAAGTGCGGTAATTTCGGCCAATTAGGTTAAATTTTGTATAAAGGGATTAATTTACTAGGTGTTAGGAGATAATTAGAGATTATCTTGATAGATTAACCTTTAGTAGACAAAAGGATAAGATTAAGCATAGGAAATGACAAGTGTCATGAAACCATTGGAGGGTGGATTTGACTTACTATTCATACCTTTACCAAATACCAAAAAATTGACCAAAATCATCTTCATTCTTCATGCTTCTTGGCCTGCTATTGAGGAGAGAAAAAGAGAGGAAAAACCTTCATTTTGTCTTGCAAATCCAAGCCAAATCTTGAGTTCCAATCTTTAACATCTCAAAGTACTCCATAAAAACTCCTTGCTAGGAAAGATTTAAGAGGTTGGTGGAGTTGTTTTGGAAAGAAAAATCCTAAGTTATCATCTTTCTTGAGGTGTCAAGGTACTTTGCTTACAAACTTCCTCTTTACTTCAATTAATTGATAAGTAGTGGCTTATAGTTGTTATAGATGCTACTTTGTGAAAAATTTCATGGATTAAAGTGAAATTAGCTAAATTTCTGATTTTTTTGGGGATTTTTCTGTTTTCATATGATGATTATGGTTGGCCTTGGATTGATAGCTCTAAATTGTGTTAAATGGATCCCTTGTGCGTTAATTGCGGTTATTTGCAGAAAATTTCAGCTTGTGCGGAAAATTTCAGTTTTAGGGTTCCAATCTGCCCTGTTCTGGCCGGCTTTATTAGTTCATGTTAGAGGCCGAATCAGGCTTAGGTTAAAACATGAAAGTTGTAGTAAATGATGTTAACTATCTGCCTGAAAATTTCAGCTCAATCGGAGAACCGTAGCCTATGAAATGACCGAAATACCCTTGACTGCCCATGAACCCTGATTCGCGAACAGATTTCTGTTTTCGTGGAGATTTCCATTTTTGACCATGAAAATGCATGATTTGGCTTTGAAGGTCTTCATAAGAAATTTAGGTTTATATTTTGGCTTCGAAACGCCATAAGATTCATTTCAATCCGATAAGTGTAGCTTCAGTTGTGTTTATTGTGCCGAAAGGTGTATTCTATAGTCTATAATGTGTATGTGGTTGATCTGAGATGAATTGGTGTTGCCTGCAGGATGGAAAAGTAAGGAAATGTAGGGGATATGTTATCCAAATTTTAGGAATGTTAGATTCCTTCAAGTTTGGTTTGGTTTGGGTTATATACAAGATGGGCTTTTGGGGTTGTTCGAGCCCTAGGTTTTTATATTACCTTTTTGTTTCTTAAATCATGTTTTGCACACTTGCATGAGTAATTATTTGGTGAGGTCTACGACTTGTAGTCGAACCTCATTTGTACATTTTATTTACTGGATTTGTGGCTGTGGGAACCATAATTGTTTACCTTGGTTATTCTAGGGTTTCTTGGTGATTAGAGCCCTACCTTGGTTGAAACTTTGCTTTAACTGGTGAGTGCACCACTCCCCTGAATTGTTGTTTAATTGGTTCATCTATATTTGAAATTTGTGACATGGATAACTTTGAACTCTGTTATTCTGAATGAGACGGGGGTATACTTTATCACACTCGTTCTCTTGCCTGTACTGAATGAACTGGAATCTATTACTTGTACTTGTTACGAACTTGAACTTGTTACTTGCGCTTATTATGAGATCGTTTGGAAGTGTGTCCAACGACCTTCCTGTTAAACTTGAACTCAACCTCATGGGGAGTTAATTAAATCGAGCCAACAAGAGCTTGATCGAGGTAATTGACAATCCATGGGTGCCTATTTCTGAGAAATCTTTGGATATTGAGACTCTTGATTCCGGTATACTCGAGTATTACCATTCCTGTTCCTGTTTGGCGTTCGGGCCCGGCAAGGGGTATGTTTGGTGAACGGGATTTGGCGTAAGAGGGGTCTACGGTCATGTTGTTTCTTCGAGCATTGACGGAGAGTCAACGAGTTGGGATCAAGTACTGAAATTGGGAAATTTTGGCTCCTGAGAGCCACCTGTATCCTTTCCATTTGAATTCCTGTGTTTAATTGTTTCATTCTTATATCTGGTATGTGTGTTTGGTTGAGTAAAAGTGAAATGCCATGATTCTTGACTACTAGTACTTTTGGTACCTCATTGAGCGTAAGCTCACCCCCTTCCCGTTACCTTTTATTTTCCTTACAGGGGTCATCACTTTTGAACCGTGATTTTAAAGAAAGAAATAGAGCGAGCTCTAGCTATTCTTTTGTATAGCTCCTCTATAGTTGAAACCCTAATTGTATTTTGATCAAGCATCACACTTTGGCTTGTAAAGTTCTAGTATATGCATAAAAGTGTTTATTCATGTTTCTTCCGTGTATTTGTTGAGGGGTTGACGTTTATGGGTTTATATAAACTTTACTTGTATCCGGTGGGATTTCGGGCGAGAGTGGATTTGATCGGAAAAGGAAAAAATAATGGCGGGAAACTGTTCAATGGAATCCGGCCGAGTATCCGGCCAGTTCTTGTCCGGATATCTGGCCGGATTTGCAGGGGAGTTTGAAAAAATTTTGGGTTGCTACTGCCAGGAATCCGGCCGGATTGTGACGTGGCAGTCACTGTTCACTTTTAAGTTCGTTTTCGTTTTTCGTTATTCGCGGTCGTCGAATCATTTAAGCACTGTAATATTATTCGGAAGGTTTTAGCTTGTACGTGTTCGGCTTAGTAGTTTTGGCGAGAGCTGGGCAAGCGGTCCACCGAACCCTTTGGTTCGCCTTAGGGGAAGGTGGGGCTGTCACAATAATCAGTCCCCTTCCTTCTCCCATCATCTCTCTATTGCCTCCTCCCCCTTTGCTTCCTTATCTCCTGCCACCTTTTTCCTCCTCCATACCCCCTTCCCCTCCTACCATTCCACGGGAAGGAAGGGGAAAGTGGTAGCGGGAAGGAGACCGGCGAGCGAGAGAGTGAAAGGGGAGGTGGCAGCGGAAAGCGGGGGAAGGAGGAGGAGATGCAGGGAGGAGGAGGAGATGCAGGGAGGGTAGGTGTGGTGGTTAGTGGGGCATTGATGTGTGGTTGTTTTGGGTGTTTTTCTCTAGTTTTTAGGTGTTTTTTGAGTGTGTTGGGCAGGGTTACTATAGATGTATGCTTCATTTTGTTTCACCACAACTGGCCATCTGAACAGTCTTTTAATATTAAACATGACCTAAATGATTTTTTTCCTGGTACACAAAATCTGAACATCTGACAAACTAATTGTCATAACAATCTTTACAATGAGTAGGAGATACTAAAGTATAATGGGCCTAGAATGGTGTCCCAGATGCATTCTTTGCCTCATAGTCTGCTAGTATAGTTTAGTTATATTAGACCCGAAGATAACCTAAGAGAGGGGTGAATTAGATTGATTAAAAAACTAATCAGATTATGGGCACTTTTTACTCAATACTAAATTTAACCTCTTTTCTAAGTGATCACACAATGAATCAATCAATAAAAGAGCAATATCACTTGAGAGAAGTAGAAAAGATATGCAATTTAAGGATCACAAGATAATCGATAAATAAAAAGGTAAGAAATGCAAACTAATTGACTATCAAGCTCCTCTTGAGCTCGAAGATCAATTCACAAAACAAGCTTGTTCAAGTTGATGAAATACAACCAATCTTGTGTACAAAGGAAGGCTCACTTTCTCCTTACCCCAAGTTTCACTCGGTCAAATTAGGAAGTTTTACAATTCCTCAGGATAACCCTCACAAAACTACACTATTGAAGTATTCACTCACAAATGAAAAGCTTACAAAGGATCTTACACCACAAAAAATACAAATGTTCCTTGGAGAGTATGTTCTCACTAAAATTACTCTTGATCTTTTGTATTCTCAGTGTGCAAGTCAATTTTGAAGTTTCTGACCATACTCTATTTATGGGAGACCAAGAAAGTGCTTCATTAAAGCTTCCAACAGATAGAAGGTAGCTGAAAAGTCAACTAGCCGTTGGGAGTATCAGACACCCGATACTTCTGATGCTTGCAATCGAAAGTAGACAGAGAGTTTGAAAAATCATTTCAATTCTTTCGATCGTCCGGTACTTCTGATGCTTGCTTTCGAAAGCGGACAGAGAGTTTGAAAAGTCATTTCAATTCTTTCGGATGTCCGGTGATGATGTTCTTCGTCCAATATGATCTTTCTGTGTCTGTCCTGTCTATCGGACGTCCAGTATTGCCATTGTGAACGTTCGACAGCTTTCGACCTCCTTTTTCTTTATTCAATTGCTTTTTAAATCAAATTTCTTCAGAGTTGAAAAGCTTTCTCATTGACAAAATATTAGTTTGAATTATCCAATTATTTTATAAACATCAAAAAATCGAGATCATGATCATCATTCTCCCCTTTTTTTGATGATGACAAAACAATGGATGATATTTTGAAAATTTTGAGCAAAAACTCTCCCTTACACATTGTATCTATAACCAACTCAAAATCATTCAATACCAACATGAGCAAAGTCATGAGCAAAGTAATTTTCATGAGCAAAGTCATGGGCAAAGTAATTTTTATCATAGTTAACATAATATCATCAAAAACTCCCCCTTCCACATAGTATCCATAACTAATTCAAAATCAGTAATTTCTCCCCCTTTTGTCATCATAAAATCAGAAAGTAATTGCCATAAAAAATAACATCATTAGCTAACATCAAAATCAATCAATGGCAACCATCACCAGCCAATATCAACAGAAAAATAATATCAAAGGATATCAATGATACCAATATTCATATCAACCAAAATCCATTAATGGTAACATTCAAAAAGGTCAAAGGAAACACAGTACTGAACATAAAAAAATAAAAAATATTACAAAAGAAAAACTGAAAATGCATCTTAATATGAAGTACAAATGACCCTGGAGTACTGTCGGAAGCACGTTCATCAACTATCGGACGTTCGATAAAACTTGACCGAAAAAATTTTTTTTAGATAATCTTTTCCAAAACGCCCAATTTTGTCTTTAAAAATATAAACTGATCCAAAGGTAAAACTTTTGTAAGAATATCAGCAATTTGATCTTTTGAACAAACATATTTTACATAAATTTCACCATTTTGGACAAGATCACGAATGAAATGATACTTTATGTTTATGTGATTTGTCCTAGAGTGTTGAAAGGGATTCTTTGTAAAATTTATGGCACTCGTGTTATCACAATACATCGGCACACAGTCATACACTAGTCCAAAGTCATTCAAGGTAGTTTCATTCATAACAATTAAGCACAACATGCATAGGCGGCTACATATTCCACTTCTGCCGCAGATAAAGAGATAGCATTTTATTTTTTGCTAAACTATGATACCAAGTAATTATCAAGAAAATGACATGTACCACTAGTACTTTTTCTATCTATCTTACACATACCAAAAACAGCATCCGAAAAATCACATAAGACAAATTTATGACATTTAGGATACCAAAGACCATAATTCAAGGCTCGCTTTAAATATCTAAAAATTCTTTTAACAGCCTTTAAATGAGATTTTTTAGGGTAAGATTGGAAATGAGCACACAAACAAACTGTAAATATAATATCGGATCTACTTGCGGTTAAATAAAGTAAGTTACCAATCATACCTCTATATTTCTTCTCATCAATTTTCGTACCTTCTTCATCTTTGTCAAATTTGGTGGATGTACACATAGGCGTTCCAACTTGATTTTCTTGTAAATCATCTTCCTTTGATTTCTCTTCTAATGGATTATTTTCTTCATCTTGAGTCGTGAGTTTCTTAAATTCTTCTTGAACACATATACAATCATTTTCACAACAACTCTTGAAAATATCATCATTAGTTTTATCAAATGTGACATATATGGTTTCTTTTATAACAAGAGTCCAAGAAATAATATTTGGTACCCTTTAATTTTTTTGGTCCTTGAGAGTTAGCATCATGTCTAACTATCCACATGCATTTCATGCCTCTTTTTATATTCTTCCTCACATAGCAATCACTTTTCATGTGATCTTTTTTACAACAAAACTACACATAACCAAGGAGTTATTTACATGAAAAGGTTTTAATAGATCTTACATCTCTTCTCTTATGAATAGTAAATTCATTTGCACCAGAATTTAATTTCTTTTCATAAGTGCCAAAATGAGACTTTGATCCATTTCCTTGAAAACAATTTTATTTTTTTTGTTGGAGAAACTCATTTAGATTGTCCATTCTTCGTTTCAAATCACCTTGTTCCTCTTTGAATATTTCACAAAGCCTTACGTTTCTATCAAGCTCATTTTGTAGATCAATCACACTTTTTTTCAAATAATCATTTTCAGTTTTCAGCTTTTTATTTTCTTGAAAAAGACGTGCATTATCCTGAAGAAAAAAGCGAATTTTGTGTTTTAATTCCTTGATTCTAGCATAAGATTCTTTCAAACTATCATGCAATTTTTCAATGAAAGATTCAAGATCATCATCAGTTTCATCATTACTTTCAAGTTGAGGGTTACAAGTTGTTACCTCATTTTTTCAATGGCCATAAAAGCCATTTGAGCAGATTTTTCTTCCTCTTCTATTTCATCATTGGAGTTGCACTCATTCCATGTGAATTGAAAGTTGTTGAATCTTGGTTTTCTTCCTTCTTTCTTCTTCTTCATTGGATACTCACTCATGTAGTGTCCAAGTTGGCCACATTCATAGCATTTGTCACCTTACTTTTTGTTGGCCTCTTGCTTTCCTTTGTTTCTTGTAACGTGCGCGAGGTACACATATAACATTAACCTCATCCCAATCAAGTTTTACATTTATAAACTCCTAAATATCTCACACGCGATTTATCAAAAATATACGAATCGTGAGCGAGTATAAGGTATTAAGGGTCGATCCCACAGGAAAGATTGCAATTAACGGTGTTTTTCGAACTCCTTGATTATCTAGACTACCATAAATATAAAATTATGAAAATAACACTAGAAAGCTCCTAGAGATATGAAATTCCTTACTACTCTTGCAAATGAAATTACCGGTTAAGTAAATGCTATTATCTTGATTAGTTATGGCATAATTTCCTAATGTATGTGAAATCTACTCTCGTGGTAAATCACCTATACTTGTAGCTGAACCATACCTACTCTCGTGGTTATGAAATTAACTACAAGCTCATTTCTTCTATAAAATTACATGAAACAAGTCACTTAAGCCACATAGGTGCACCTCTACTCTCGTGAGTGTATTCCCTAGGTTTATCACTTCCTTGAACTAGTGTTAAATTTCAATTCTCATTGCAAACTTAACACCTTTAGATAATCACAATTAATGGCCGGTTAATCATGATTAGAAAAGCAAAAGTGATAAATAACTTACTCAAAATAATATCATCAAATAACCAAGTAAAAATTATTAACAAGATATATAGAAAGTTCATCTATATTCTAAGCATAAATTTTAGCAAAACATGAAAATAAGATCCAAATATGTATTATAGTTAAACATGAAATCAAATACAAAAGAGAAAGTGATAGGAGAGATCTCACCCTTGTCACATGAGCTCCAACTCTCCATCTTTGCTCCTCCAATCTTCATTCAAATCTAACTACAAATACAAGAAGGATAAACTATACTACTTATGCTATACTAGTCTAACTAATGAACTAAGCAAATTCTAGAGAAGACTATATTTTTGGTGTGTTTCTCTAGCCTTCCAAAGTTTTCCAACAATTTCCTCCAAAGGCTTCTATAAATAGAGAATTCAAGAGCCAAATGAGTTGTTTCTAGTTGTCATTTTTTACTCTTGAAACTCTCTAAGTTTGCTTCTCAAAGTTTCCATGCATCATCTGATCATTTCCAGCCGGAATCTTGGCAGAAAAAGTGGTCAAAAATATTGTGTGAAAAGAGCACAAGTTGCAAAACAAGTTGCAACCGAAATCCACAAAAACGCGAGTAGAAAACGCGGTCTGTGCCCGCATTTTAGCCCCTGTTTTACTCTTTGCAGGTTTGCACTTTTCTGGGCAGAATTCATCCTTGCTCTGTTTTTTGTCCAACTTCAACTAATATTTTCTTGATGTTAGAGGCTGAACTAGCTCTTATGTAAAATATGAAAGTTGTAGCCATCTGAGTTAGCTTTCTAATGCATTAAGAATCATCCAATTTAAAGCTCTGTAGACTGAGAAATGACCAAAATACCCTTGACTAGTCAGAACCTTGTTTCAGCTTTCGACCATGAAATTGTACTTCTGTATTTCGACTTTTTGACTAGGAAAACGACTGAACTGGACTTTGATGTCTTCATACCAAATGTAGATCTATCTCTTAGCTTCAAAATATATAAGAATCACCTCAATTCAATGCTTGTACCTCAAGATATAGGCGAAATACTACAAGGTGTCAAAACTGTGAAACTTTTCTTCTTTTGTTCTTGATTGCATTTACTCTTTTGCACTTCGTATTCTCATTTTATCACTTTAATCCATCATCAATCATCCAATTATCTTGTCCAATCACTCCATTTGATGATTGAATCATTAAACCTACAAAAACATGAAGTTTTACCATAAAAATTCATACAAATGCAATTTTTACCACTTAAACCATAAAATGCATATTTTCACTAGAATCCTAGTTAATTAGCTATAAAAGTAGTTAAGACACACTAAAACTAATTAATAAAACATACTAAAAACACGTAAAATATATACTTGTCATCTTGCATTGTTGAATTGATTGAAATTTGAATTGCTGGGTCCTCCTTTTCTGAATCTCCTTTTGTTGAGGATTCTCTTGAAACTTTTTGTGATGAGAGCAAGGTCATTGTCATCAACATCCATATCTTCAGTATTCAATGAAACCGAATCATCTTCATCTTGGGATGCTTTTAGAGTAATGTTCCTTTTTACTTTTGCATCTTCTTCTTCTTGTACCTTGGTCTTAAACTTCAACTCATAAGAAGTTAGAGAGTTTATAAGAGATTCAATAGGCATTGAATTTAAATCTTTCGCCTCTTCAATAGCAGTTACTTTACTCTCCCAATCTTTAGACAAAATATTCAAGATTTTTCTGTTTTTCTCTCCTAAGGAATATTCCTTTTCCAGAACCTCTAAATCCTTAATAAGATCATTAAATTTACAATACATTTTATCAATATTTTCATGAGGTTCCATCTTAAACGACTCATATTCAGTAACCAAGATAGATTTCTTTTGTTCTCTATCATTCCCACTGCCTTCATGAATTTCTCTCAATTTGTCCCAAATCTCTTTAGCAGACTTACAGCCTTTGACCCTAAAAGATTCATTTGAGTCTAGAGCACTATATAACACATTCATAACTTTTGCATTTAAGATGAGATGAGTTCTACCCTCTGCAGTCAATTCATTTCTTGCTTTTGGTTTAGATCTATGAATATTTTCATCTACTATAGAGGCATCATATGGACGTTCATTAACAATAAACCATAGTTCAATGTCAATCGATTGCAAGAAACTAACCATTCTCTCTTTCCAACTCACATAATATGACCCATTAAACATTGGAGGTCTAGTTACAGATTGTCCTTCAAAAAACATAGCATTGTTGGTTGTTATCTTTATTTCTAAATCGCTTGAGCTTAATCTCTAGGAGACCAAACTCTGATACCAATTGTTAGGCCCGAAGACAACCTAAGAGGGGGGTGAATTAGGTTGATTAAAAAACTAATCAGATTATGGGTACTTTTTGATCAATACGAAATTTGTCCTATTTTCTAAATGATCACACAATGAATCAATCAATAAAGGAGAAATATCACTTGAGAGAAATAGAAGAGATATGCAATTTAAGGATCAAAGATAATAGATAAATAAAAAGGTAAGAAATGCAAACCAATTGACTACCAAGCTCCTCTTGAGCTCGAAGATCAATTCACAAAACAAGCTTTTTCAAGTTGATGAAATACAACCAATCTTATGTACAAAAGAAGGCTCACTTCCTCCTTGCCCCAAGTTTCACTCGGTCAAATTAAGAAGTTTTATAATTCCTCAGGATAACCCTCACAAAGCTACACTATTGAAGTATTCAATCACAAATGAAAAACTTACAAAGGATCTTACACCACAAAGAGTACAAATGTTTCATGGAAAGTATTTTCTCACTAAAACTACTCTTAATCTTTTGTATTCTCAGTGTGCAAGTCAATTTTGAAGTTTCTGACCATACTCTATTTATGGGAGACCAAGAAAGTGTTTCATTAAAGCTTCCAACGGATTGAAGGTAGCTGCAGAGTCCACTAGCCTTTGGGAGTATCGGAAGTCCGATACTTCCGATTCTTGCATCTGAAAGCAGACAGAGAGTTTGAAAAATCAGTTCAATTCTTTCGGTCGTCCGGTACTTCCGATGCTTGCGTCTGAAAACGGACAGAGAGTTTGAAAAGTCATTTCAATTCTGTCGGACATCTGGTGATGATGTTCTTCATCTGATATGATCTTTCTGTGTTTGCTCTATCTATCGGACGTCTGGTATTGCCATTGTGAGCGTCCGACAGCTTTTGACTTTCTTTTTCTTCATTCAATTGCTTTTTTAATCAAATTTTTTCAGAGTTGAAAAGCTTTCTCCTTGACAAAATATTAGTTTGAATTATCCAATTGTTTTGTAAACATCAAAAAATCGGGATCAAGATCATCAAGTTATTGATTAGTCAAGATGGGTTGTCTTAATATGGACTACCTAAAATAATGAGCTCATATATTAGAGGTCTAGAGAGTTGAATAGATCATGAATGTAGGGAGTACACACAGGCAACTGTATGCAGGATTTTTATCTTACACTAAATTTGTTGCATCAGACATATCAAATATTTAACAGTTGACCTAATTCTGGAGGGGCTAAAAGTGTGATGCTATTAATTTCTCTTTTTCCTTCTTCTGCAATCTATAATTTCAAACATGCGAAAACCATCAGGAAGAGGTTCCTTGTTAATGTTATATGATTAGATTCATCCATAAAATTCCCAAGACAAACGTCTGAAATCTTTTCATGTACAAGTAACAGAACCTTAGGTAAAAGTCATCTACTTGGTGTGTGCTTATGTGGGAAACCAAGAAGTGGCAACCAATGCTTCATTCAGCTCTTTTTAAATCAGGTCATTGAAAAAGCATATTTTATTAATAATGTCAGACCATGCCCTGCTTTCAAGTCTCAATTGCCCTATTAGATATTTGGAAATGGTGTCCAAGACTCACTTAGAGATTGCAAAGCTTGCTTGGCCATGTAATAAGGAAAGCTCTATCATTAGGTTTTTTCCAATTCACTAGATAATCTGGTCATTGTCATTTTGGGTGAAGATATTTGCTGCAGGCAAAGTTTGAGTGAAGAAATGGTTTAGCCTTCTGGCTAGATTAATTTAGTCTTTAATACTTGGAATAGATAGGCCAATATTACTTTGTGCAAAAATAGTTTGAAATTAACTTAAGACCACCTTAACCAATTTACAAATAGTTTAAGAGCTACTTAAGCGATTCACGTGTAATCCATTTTCCTTATGGACTATTGATAAATGTTGTACTTAAACATCATGATTAGCAATTATCTGGTATGATAATTTTGATTGGTTCAAACAACCGCATCAAGTTTTCATCCATTTATGTATATGTGTCTTTTATTTTCATCGAGTTTTCATTGGTCCATTTTGCTTTGCCAAAATAAGAGAAATTGAGATAAAGAGACTCTTAACTTTTGATTATAAAGCCAGGGATATTAGCACTTACTGTACATGTTAGTATATCTTGGATGTTTTGATGCAAATGTCTAAAGTTCAGATCATTTAATACTCTATATCTAACGATCATGACACTCAAAATATATCTTAGGTTGCATGTTGGCTTTTCAAGTTAATGGATACTTCTTTTAATATACTTGTGACTATTGACCTTATGATATTTCTAATGGAAGTATAGAATAATCAGCATAGTTCTCCATTTTGGGGTTACCTTGTTTTGTTTAAATGCCACCTATTTTTTCTTGTATGAGGATTCTTTTATGAAGCTGACGCCTACGTGCTTGGATATGGTAGAGCAAGTGATTCTGTAGAGATAATGATGAACACCAAGCAAGCTAAAGGTATGCCAGATTATGTTAATTGAACACGTCTGTCCTTGAAAAAAGGGCTAGAAGAAAAAAAATGTGGTTTACAAAGCTCACCATCATTCTTGGTCTTACACATTAGTGTATAAGAACTGCCTCGTCAAACTTTTGATGTTTTCCCAGGAAAGTCTTTATATAGGGGACTCGATAGTCAGTAACGTAAAAGTCATCGTCTGCCTTACTCTACTCCATCTTACCTCAGTGGTCCACTCCCAATCAACTATTGCCATCACAATTCCAGTTTGCTGAGAAGAAGAAGATTTTTTGGCTCCCTTTTCATGGACCCTCTTCCCTCTCACCTGTTCTCTTCCTATCTCATGAACCATCTTTCCCATCACATTAGACTGGTTATCTTCTTTACTATTACATCGATGTCTGTGTAGATGGATGCAACAATGCCTCTAGTAGAGCGCCAACACACCCCATTGATTTTGACATCAGATATGCATTCTACACCCATGTATTATGACATATCAACATAAGTGCACTGGGGTTAAATGGTGATGAATTGTGGTATATATCTCATATATCTCTTGTTGTTTCAGAAAAGAAGCAGTATATGACACATGAGCGATTTCAATCTTCTCCAATTAATTGTCTTTAAGGTGATCCCATGCTAGACTTGGTTTTGTAGCAGTGTTTAGTTGTGGTTCTAATAGTTGGTTCACAATCCCTGCTATTTCAATATAGTTATTTTGGTCATTTTAAAATCTATAGTGAAAATATGGTTTACAACTCCTTAAATGGTATTTTTGTTACTATAAATGCAGTTTATCCACTTGGATGACTTAAATATCAAATATCATATCTCTTAGCGTTGCCTGTAATAGTAAAACTTATTCTTCTGCTAGATTATTTTGTTATCTTCTCACTCATCTTTATATTTATATACTACCTTTCTTTTGGCATCAAATTAGTACAGAGGAAATGAAAATATCCTTTTATTTTAACTGCTAAATACCTGTAACAAGATTGGTAAAATAGTATATCTTTGGGAAAAGCATGACTCAGGGTTGCAACTATTTGTTTAAATTCCAGGGTTTGTCTCAATTTGATTTTTTGATAAGTAATCATGGAGGCTATTGACGAATAGCATAGCAAGCACAAGCTAATAAATATACGATCAATTAGAGATGCATGTTAGAAGAGTAGTTGTGGGGAATTGGAACCCTCCAGTGGGAGTAAGCTGCAGCCGTTGAGATGGATGTTCGTAAGAGCAATTGGAATCTCGTGGACATAGTCGAAAGGAACCCTTATGGAAAATCATGATAAAGCCCTAGTTGTCTTTCAACTATTGGAGTTCTTTTCCAATCTATGATGTTTATAGAGATGATAGCGGTGCCTTATATTTGAAAACTAGGGGTGTTTCCCACGCAATGTGCCGGCGCCAAGGGATTTATTTTTTGAAAATTTTTGAGTATTAGTGTTAGTTTTTTAAAAAAAAATTGTAATTATAATTTGTTTTGGAATGTAATTTTGTACTACTGACTTGAATTGTTGTGTTGAGCAACTAAGTTATATATATATGTATGTATATATATGCATAGGTTTATCTTGTGCAATATTTTTTAAAGGACTACTGCATTGCATCTTTTATATATACAATTTTCCAGATGTCTTCAAAAGGGCATGTTCTATTCAGTTTTTCTAGATTAGTCATCTGGATCATTGTCTATATATGGGATGTTTAGTTCATAAGAACATTCACACATATTTACAGCTAAAGCTTCTTAAAGCTTCAAAAATAGTATTTGTCTGGAGTTTCAAAAATACTAAAGCTTCTTAGGTTCAATTTTTGTAGGTGTCGGTGCGTTGTTTTTTGGTGGGATCAAACAACTAACAAACAAAAGTGCAATAGATAGTAACTCTAAAGTAATCACATATTCAGTGAATAGTAGAACAATGAAAAGAACATATACAAAAAACAATCTAAGGATACTCTTAAGACGCAATAAAAGAGTTGCGATAATTAAAAGAAAGAATAGAACCAAACCTAAAGTTGGTGAGGATGAGGTTATTTCTGGTTGAATGAACCGAGTTGGCAACACATGAGTTCACCTGCCAAAAATGGAATTGTCGAAACTTTGTCCCCCGGTCTCACTTCGATATTGAAGTTAGAAGTAGTGCGGGAGTTAGGTAGGTAGATTGAACAACGTATCTCATTTGTAAATGGTAGATGAGTATTTATAGTAGAGAAAGTTAGGGGCAAAATGATAAAGCCTACCCACTATCAGCCATCATAAGATAGTCTAGGGCTGCAGTGTCAGGCGTAGGTCTAAGCAGTAGGGTGGTTGGCGGTCACATCACCATCAGTCCTAAGTCATGTAGGGAGCTGAAGTGCGAGGTGTTATGGGTAGAGGCATAGACGAGGTGAAGCGTCTATTTCAGGTGAACTCCAATCACCTCGGTTGAGGATGGTCGAGACGAGGTGTCTTTTGTCTAATGGGGTAAGAGGTCTAGTAGGGTCCGAACATGCCGAGGTGCTTACAGCAAGCAAACTTGTAGGGATAAGGAGCAGGAGACGAAGCTAGAAAAAGAGAAAAAGAAGAAAATGCACAATGTCTATAACCTGGAAAGAAGAAAATGCAAGAGGAAGAACAAAGGAACCAAAAACAATGTGTATATTGCTTCAAAAGAACCTCGAGAAATGGAAGCTCCACTTGTAATGTACAAAAGAAAAGTGACGGTACAAAAGGAATTAAAAATCTCAGAAGTACAATCATGCCCAAGATTATGATACCTTGGTTCCACTAATAGAGCATGTCTAAGGGCAATGAGGTCATTATGCTCCCTAATTCCTGTAGTCTATAAAACAATGATTTGAATGGGTCATCAAATCAAAATAAAAGGACAATTAAAACCCCAACTTAAGTTGCCACACTACCACACAAAAAGCATCTAAAAGGATATAAAAGTAAATACACACCTCCTCTCTATCTCTATGGATTTTCTTGAGCTAAGGAACAAAACGTGCTTCTTTGTGTATAAACATAAATCTCTGCATTTCCATTTTTTTTCACCGACAAAGCAGATGAAAATGCAAGGCAAAAAGTGGCCTGAACAGTAAACTCCAACTGCTTCTTATATATATTTTCTTCATCAAATGGAAACAGTACTTTTATATATCAACACTTGATAGTACAAGAGTTAGTTACAAAAAGAGGCAACTGCCCTCACATCTTTCCTTACTATATCCATTAGCCATACCGAGAACTCATTGTCCTATTCTATATCATGAATTAGCTTGATTGCAAGTTGAGCTAGTGTATGGCTACTCATATTTCCTGCTCTATACACAAAAGAGAAGTTACACTGTTCAAAACCTTCTTTCATCTTCTCAATATCCTCTAGGACTGTTGCAATACGAATGTCTTGAACATTGCTTGCATTGATTTGGTCAACCACCGATTTGCAATCTGATTAGACTTCTATCTTAGTTCATCCTGCATCTTTGGCGATCATAAGCGCAACTCTTACTGCTAGAGCTTCTTCCTCAATAGCTGTTCCATTCTTGCATTCCATTATACCCCTTGCTTTTATTAGCTTTTCAGTCCAGTTCCTTGTTTTGATTCCCTTTCCTGTTCTTACAGATTGATTTGAGATGTTTGCATCTGTGTTAATCACCCCTGGCTTTAGTGGTTCCCATCTCTCTTGTTGGTTCTGCTGTGTTGTTAATGTTTTGGTCTTTTCCTCTTCAGTTTCATTAGCTACCACAAAAGATTTGACTGTGAGGTTAATTCGATCTCTTTCCTAAGCTTTTTCCTCTACCTCAGTTATTGTTTCCCACCACTTCCATATATTATCTCTTAGCTCTGTGACCCCTTCCCATTTGACTGGAGCCATTTTCCATGTCATTTCTACCATTGGACAATGGAAAAACAAATGCTCTATTATCTCAGTTGCCTCCCCACAGCACTCACACATCTGATCTCCTTTACCCATTCTCCTATATATGACCTTTTTTACTGGCAGGCAGTTTTGTAGAACTTTCCACATGAAGTGTTTTAGTTTCACCTTCATATTCAGCTTCCAAAGGTTCTTCCAGACTGTGTGCTTTCTTATCTCCTAACTTGTCTCCTCTCTCACTTCCTCCCTCCTTCCATCACTATGTTTATCCTGCTTAGCAATTGCATTGCTAGATTTTACTGTATATGAGCCTGATTTGGAGTGTTTCCAGAATATCTTGTCTTTCCTTCTATATAGGCTCAGAAGGATGCTGGCTATTAACTCTGCTTCTTTTTGATTGAACAACTGTTGTATTTTTAGCTGATCCCACTTTCCTTCCATTATTAGATCACTTACTCTCTGAAGCTGGCAGTTCTCAGGTCTAGTTAATGAGGGTTTGCCATTTGAAATTCCTGTTATCCACTTATCTTTCCAAATATCCACTGTGCTTCCATCTCCAATCCTCTTCCATAATCCATTGCATAATTGGTGTCTGGCACTATGAATACTCTTCCAGGTCCAAGAGGCTGAGTTAGGGGGTTTCTTATCCATCCAGTGATCTCTCATGTACTTAGCCTTGATAACTTTGCTTACTAACAAATTTGGAGCTGTGATGAACCTCCAAATTTGTTTTGCAAGCAGAGCTGTATTAAGTGCTTCCAAGTCTCTGATACCAATCCCTCCTTTGCCTTTCACCTCTATCAGTTTCTTCCAAGTGGGCCAATACACTTTGTTCTCCTTTTCACCATTTTCCCACCAATACTTTGCTATTCTTGAGCTAATATCCGTACACAGGCTTTTAGGAAGTTTGAAGCAGGACATTGTATAGTTTGGAATTGCCATGATAACAACTTTGATCAACACTCCCTTCCCTCCCGAGCTTAGCAGTTTTTGTTTCCATCCTTGCAGCTTATTGCTTATCTTGCTCTTCACATACCCAAAAACTTGGTTCTTGGATTTTCCAATTGCCATTGGTAATCCAAGGTATTTCCCACTTGTGGCTTCTTTCATGTTTTCCAGCACCTCACTAATCTCCTTTCTATCTTGGTTTAGTGTGTTCCTGCTGAAATACATTGCTGACTTTTCATAATTCACCACTTGCTTTGAAGCTTTCTCATATTGTTTGAGGATCTCTTTCACTGTCCTTACCTCCTATTTAGTTGCTTTACAGCACAGTAAGAGTCATTTGCAAAAAAGAGGTGTGAAATAACAGGACTATCTTTGCAGATTTTTATTCCTATCAAGAATTTGTCATTCACAGCTTTCTTGAATAATCCAAAAAGTCCTTCAACACAGATAATAAATAAGTAGGGGGATAAAGAATCTCCCTATCTCGAGCCTCTACTAGGTAGAACATGTCCAATTTTGCCACAATTATAGTCCAACTGCTTCTTCTATGGTATATAGATCTGTGTTTTTAAACTCGGACCGGACCGGCCGGTCGAACGGGGAACCGGTCAAGTGTCTAATCCGAGTTACTCTAAAAAACCGGATGTAATAAAACTCAGTCAAATCCGGTCAAAAATCGGATTTGACCAGGTTTGATATCAAAGGTCCGGTGTAACGCGGAAAGAAACTTGATGAGGTGTCAAGTTTCGGCTTTACATTTCCTCCGATTTGTACTAAAAGAAGTCTCCAACTTTCACCAGTGGTGGGAATCCTGGTGAGCCCGATGGAAAGATATAATGGCGGCCTTCTTAATTGAAGCAGATACCTGACATGCCATGCCCAGCAGAGTTGGAGACTTCAGCCTCAGTCCTGCAGCCCAATTTTTTTTTTAAAGGTCAAAATATTTTTAATATTATGTTTTGGCCCCTAGGTTATTAAAAATTATTAATATATCTCAAATATTTCATACTTTATAAATGTTGTCCTAAAGTTTGGTGTTTATTTTTCAATTAAATTCATAATTTTAATTCTAAACTTGTTAATGTTCATTGAATAATATAAATTGCGACTTGATCATTCTAATTTCTTTGTATTTTCTTGTTAAATATATTTGAAACATCAAATATATATGAATATACATTTATTAATATTAACATGTTCTTAAGTATTTTACATATAATATTTTAATTTTTAAATAATTTTTTTATGACGTCATCCGGTTCAATCTCTATCGAATCCGGTCGAATCCATTGACTCCTAACCCCTGAGCTCGACCGAGTCGATGCCCGGTCCGAGTCTGAAAACATAGATATAGATGTTACAGCCCTTGTATCAGTCCTCTCTAGATGGTAAATGCACCTATTCGTTGACCAAAATGTAGAGGTATTGCAGAAGATGAAAGGAAGATTGTCCGGCGTATGTTTAAAAGAAAGTTTGATGATTGTGGTTTTAATAACTACTTCCAGTATAGCGCGGACTTAAAAGAGTGTTGAAAGACTTCTTAGAATTTGTGGTTCGGTTCTTGAATCTTTTCTTTCGCTGGACGTGCATATTTACCGAGTATTAAAGTCCCTTTTTGCTGATATAATATTTGATGTTGGACATTTGTGCTGATTTGAGGTGGGTAAGTTTCGTAGGACATGAAATTGACAAAGAGGCTAAATCAAATACTCCCTCTGTGCTCCTTTCGTTTCATCAAAAAAAAAAAAAAATACTCCTCTTTGTCACTTTGATAACCTTGTTTTTTTTTTCATCTGTTCCAAATTATAGTCCACTTTTTAATTAAAGAATATAATCAATTTATAATTTCTCTAATATATGTTTATATAATGTACTTTATTATTAATGAGTATAACCTACGTTATTCATTAATTGCTTGGTGTAAGGTGCAACTTTCCACAGTATTGTTGTAATTAATGTAAAAATATAGTGATTAGTCATACTTCTAATATCAATGTAAGGATATTTTAAGAAATCAGTAGTTTAAATTTACTCTTCTAACAAAATTAACTAATTTTTCTTAAAATGTGTTGAAAAAAAATCAAGACTATTAGGTCCTTTATTTAACTATAAATGGAATCTAACCTTTTTATTTCTAAATAAATAATCATTTGTGGGTCAGATGGATCCAATGTAAAAAATGGTTGAAATTTTAGATTAGAATCAAATTTTGTAAGAGACGCAAAATTAGTATTTTAAAAGTGAAAGATTGAAAATTTCATTTAACTAAATGTAAGGGACGTTTTGAATGATTTTTCCTAAATGCAAATATGATAATAATTACTAAGTATTACTAAAAATAAATAGAAACTATTAACTTTAAGATTACTAAAATAATCAAGAAACTTTAATAGAGTTCCAAGCCTGTGGCTGGGGAAGCCAAAAAAAATTTCAAGTGTGTGGCTGTGGAAGCAAAGCTCAAAAACCGCCTTTGTGTTGCTTCCATTCTCCACTTTCAATCTTAAAATCCCTATATCAATGTAATTATTAACAAAGAAAAAAAAAGAAACTAGGTGAATTTCAGTGCCTATTATCCGAAACAATATTTTTTTGAAGTAAATTCCACAAACCCCTAAAAGTGGTTAATTTGGTCAATTAAAAGAAACAGAATTCATGTAACCTAATCCGCACACTACATTTGTGGGTGCATCTTCATCACGTCTTATACGAAAAATATTACAGGGAATGTCTATACAATGATTTAGTGATTGTTGATGCCGGTGGTTTTATCCAAAAGAGTAAGGAAGAAAAAGAAAAACTGAAAGGAAAAAAGACCCAAAAAAATGTTATTTTCATAATTTTTGAAAAATACAAAATTAAATTCTAACAAATACTTTATACACATTGATACTATATTTGAATGGGGGAGGGATAGATTGGATGATAAGGAGGAGGAATTGCAAGTGAGAGATTTCGAGTTCGAACCCTCCCACTTAACATAATTCTGAGTAACTTCTTCATGCAAGAAAGGAAGCCAAGAGCTGATGACATTGACATCTACACCATTGTTGCCTTTGGAGTTACAATTCGAAATAGTAACAAATAAAAATGTTAATTCAATTGATGGGATTACTCCACATTTTTTCTAGCATAGCAATATCCACGACCAATGAAGACAAAAGAAAGCAACTAGCATTTAATAGGAGTAATTCTATGGTGGCAGTGCATATGAATAATTCTATGGTGGCAAAGCTTAAAAATCTTGTCTTTTCAGATGCAAAATGCTCGAGAGTTGCAGATATCTTAGTTGCTGAATTTATCAAATTCTTGTGTCCTTCAAACTTGAAGCTCATATGAAGAGGCAGTATGATATGGATTTGCCCTATCCAACTGCTAGTATTCATTATGATTATACTCATTACTATTATGGTTGGCAACGAGCTCCTACTCCAGTTGTTATTCTAGTTCTACTTACAAAATCATTGGCAACGAGGTACTTGTTTTATATGGGATGACAATATATAACCTTGTGCCTGCCATCCTTGATGCAATCTTCCTATTGAAGCACAATCTTTCTATTGAAGCACTATTTTAGGAATTTGCTGTTGGGATAGCCATGCCGCTGTACTCGTAGTACTTGAGTTACTAGAATGAGCTAGTTGTTTTTCAGCTTTTATCATGGTTTTATTATTGGGACAGCCATGCTGCTGTACTCGTAGTACTAGAGTCACTAGAACGAGCTAGTTGTTTTTTAGCTTTAACGAGCTAGTTGTTTTTTAGTTTTTATCATGATTTTGAAGTCTGGTGATTTGTTTGGTGATTCTTTGTTCAATCTGATGACTTGTCTTCCCATATTTTTCTTTGTCGTATCCTTTGCTATTGGGATAGTTTTGTGATAGTCATGAATGGATGAGATTGGATGGTTTTGTTACAGTTATGAATGGATCAGGTATTATGATTGATAAAGGTTATAGAATTAGTTATTTTGTGAAACTCTTATATTGTAATATGGTTGTAGTTGTTTTGACACTCGCTCAAATATGATTGTCACCGTTAGGGATTCAAACGAGTTGAATCGAGTCGAGTCGAATTTTGACCTAATCGAACCGAGTCTTGACGTAATTTTACAAAACTCGAATTCAAACCCAACGACCTCAAAATATCAAACTCGAGATTGAGTTCGACTCAAATTCGAGTCGAGCTTTAGTTCGAGTTTAAACAATAAAAAATAATTTTTTTTTTTAAAAATAAAATAATAATTTTTTTAATAAATAATAAAAATATTAGGGATATATATGTAATTTTACTATTAAAATAATATATATATATATAATCAAGCTCGAGCTATCTCGCAAGCAAACGAATTTAGTATTTTTGAATTCGAGTTCGACTTGGTCAGTTCGAATTCGATTCGAGTTCGACGTTGACCGAACTCGACTCGAGTTCGGACTCGAGCCGCTCGATTCGTTTGCAACCCTAGTCACCGTCTTTTGAGTTCCAATTGTTATGTTTCAATAATTTGTTCTTAAAGTGAGCATTCTAGAAAATGAATGAAACGGATGTGGTAGGTAAAAACTTGTTTATTGAAAAGATTAAAGTTTTTCCAAAAAAAAGTTTTTTTTTTTTAAATCCATCCTTGAACATAAAACCAAACAACTAAGGGTGATACTCATGTATCCCACTATGAAACCAAAAACATTAGGGGAATCACCAAAACCCATTTTCATTATGGGCTAATGATGCTCATAGTGATTGTAATCGAGGAATGTTTACCAAACCGCCCCCAAGTATGTTTTGGTCAATTTCAATACATTTAAGAAAATTCATTGACCTTAGTAGATTTTTTTTAACAAGGGAATATTGGGATTTAAGAAGTGAAAAGGGGAAGAGAGATTTGAATTCAATACTTTTAATTTTTAAAATCTCAACCTTAACTATTAAATCAAAATTTCCTCGACAACCTTGTTACAAGTTAAATAATGTTCTTCAATTGATTAGCCGTTTGATCCTAATGTAAGAACATTAGAAATGGGGTTGTTTCATTTTTTGTGCTTAATTGAAAGCATATACAAACTTTTTTTTTTATCAATAATTGTTTTTAGTTCTAGATATATAACCGTTGTAAAAGTTTAATAATCATCTCAAGCAATCCTATATTCCTATTCATATTTTCTTCAACAATGCATCATTCAACAAATTTTATCACATTATAAGCCATCGATGTATAAAAGAATTTTCTTTTTTCTTTTTAATTTGGCATTTTACTTTGAGCATTTTTTCTTGACTAGCAATATGTGTAATAATGTAAGTATCACCAAACCCTTTTTGTTAAATTACTTCACATTATAACGTCTATTGCACGTGCTCACAATTGTTTATAAACAAAATTACGAGTTTCCATCATATTAATAAACTCTCACCTTCTCCCATTGCATGAGTGATCAACTTGTTTATCAATAGTAATTAGTACTCTGTTTGATTTTTCTTCATTCGATTTTTTTAATTGTCTCTATTGTAAATATAAGCTCAAATTTTCTCCCAAAAAAGGGAATTAAGGGGAGACACGTAAAGCGTGGCATCAGTAACGGGTCTTTACGAGAAAAGCGTACAGCTTTTCACGCTTTTCACTCCATAAACCCTACTGACCTTCAAACGGCCTGCGCAAAACCCCTCTCCACTTTCTCTCCAATTCAACGGCAATGGCAAATCGACGTTGTATTCAAACCCTAATTAGCCGTTGTTTTTGCATATCTCATTCTCCAAACCCATCTCCCCATCCCATTCTCAAAACCCTAACTATAGCCCCTCATTTTCTCCTACAAACTGAATATTCCACCGTGCAATCCCTAACCCCGACGGATCCCGGCAAAATTTGTTCTGCGTTTCCGTCATTTTCGCGGCATCTCTGCTCCGATAATCGGACTAGTATGGGCAGCATTGATAATGATGGAGACGAAGAAGAAGAAGAAGAAGAAGATGATGATGATGAAAGTGAGGATGAAGAGAGAGTACATTTGAGTGGGAAATCAGATGAACAAAAAGCTGAAGAGGCCGTGGAAATTGGGTATAAAGTTATTGGCCTGCTTGAGGAGTCTGACCGGGTTTTTAAACCCTATGAGCCGGTTTTTGCAGTTGTTCAGGTAAAATCTTGATCATTGTAATGGTTTTTTTAGTTAATGAATTTTCATTGTGGAATGTGCATTTGGAGCAATTATAATGTTCGTCTTTTGGGGTTGTATTTGGTTTGATGGTGATTGCCAGGAAGAGGTGATTCTTGTACGTTTTATAGTTTCTGCTAATGAATTTTCGTCATAGAATGTGCATTTGAAGTAATTCAAATGTGCATTTTTTTATTGGAATAACTAGTGAAAAATTCCTTCTTTATTGTAAATATGATATAGACGGCTTACCCAAAAATAAATAAATAAATAAATTGATATAGACAGTGCAATTTTGAGTTCAAATACCATAAAGGGTATTTGTACTGATTTCAAAGTTATTGTGTTGGTACACAGGGAAAATGTACTTTGGTGTACAACAATATTATAGCATACATGATACAGCTGTCCTTTTGAATATATAACTCAACATTGGGCTCCTAAGAGTGCTCACTTTCCGCAAATTTTTGCTGTGGAATTTTCACTGTTTGAATGTTCTGAATGTAGCAAATGGGTAAATTTTCACTGGGAAAAGAAAAGTGGATTGCTCGAGGTATTGTTATTATGCTAAATATGAGTGTAGAAATATATGTGATAACGATCATGTGGTTCTGTGTAGGTTGGTTCACATCAGTTTAAGGTGAGCAATGGAGATAGCATATTTGTAGAGAAGTTGAAGTATTGTGATGTGAATGACAAGGTGAGTGGTTTTTGTTTTTTGTTTCTTATACAAATTGGATAAATATACTGTGTTAACTTTTCAATAGTTTTCTGTACTGAATGACCTGACTGAGTGCTAAATTTGTATAATGCAGATTGCACCAAACTGCTTTGTATTATTAACGTTCTAGTAAAAATTATTTTTTGTTATCTTTATAAAGTGGTTGACACCTTGACGGTGCATCTTGTTATGCATTTCAATGCCTTGTCATTAAGTTTTAGTGTGTATCCTAAAAGTGAAGCTTTCAAGAGAAGGCTGTGCTTTGTGTGGAGTATTGATTTTGGAAGTATTCGGCCCTACTTTTCATTGTTTAACAGTTGTTTCTTTTCTTTCCTGGTAATAAACCAAATCAAAATGAAAAAACGAGCTGCTGATTGGCATAAGTTGGAGGAATTTATCATATGATGGGCTTAGTTGATGTTTAATATGCTAAAAGTTCAAGCTTTCCCAGTAGTGTGAGAAAATAATTTGCTGATTGTTGTGTGCCAAGGGTTAAAGACTGATTTGCTTCCTTTTAGTTATCATGGTTGTGTGTTGGATCACTTATGTAGGAATACAGATGTTTCCGCTGATACTCATTGTGCCAGGCTGCTGTGTACTTCACTGTCTACTGTTCATTGATGAATGTCGATGCATATGTTACCAATGGTTTTCAGACTTTGCATATTAACTGAAGTAATTATGAAGGAAGGTCTTGTTTTTTTCTTGAAGGCTTATTTTCTGCCTAAAACATGTAGCATACATTTTCTTGGAAAAATCTCATTTCCTTGTGTGTTTGTTTTGTTAAGTGCCATATGAGAGACTGTAGAGATAAAAAATTTTGTTCTTCATGTATTCTTTTGTACTGGGTAATGAAAGTGTCTTAAGCAATGAAGTTTCTATGGCTTTCCTTTTACTACATCCTTTCCTACCATATAAGCGGCATAATGGTGAAGCTGCTTTCCACTCCATTTTCCATGGTTATCAAACTTTTTCCAATCATAAGAGCTGCTTTGCAAGCTTTTGGCACTGAACTCTTTGTTCTTTGTTTGACTAGTTAGTCTTAGGACTTAAATGCGAATTCCCTTGAGCCATTTGTTTGAATATACCTATCATGCACATAGATAATGGTGGAGTGATGCTATTATGCAACGGAGTGATGAATTAAAAAATTTCTTATTATCTTTTGTTTAGTTTCCTTTTGTTTTCTTCTGTGACCGTTGAACTTTTGATAATTCTGCTTTCTGACATTACCAAAACAACAACTCTGGCTTGAATATTTATAAACATATGCTCCTGCAGTTAATCTTAAACCGGGTTCTCATGCTGGGGTCTACGGCCCAGACAATTATTGGTCGTCCAGTGTTGCCTGATGCAGCTGTTCATGCTGTTGTTGAGGAGCATGTAAGATACAGAATCTATCACTTTGATCTTTTGATTTCAACTAAAACAGATCTGTGTTTTGACCTTGCATGTGTGGCTATTGAACAGAACAATTGCCTTTTCCCTCATCTGCATTAATTTTGAAGTTCTAGGGCGTTTATAAAATTGCCTTTTCCCTCATCTGCATTTATAAAATTGCAGCAACCAGCCCAATGAACTTTTATCTAGGGCAACACCTTTTTCTCTTGGCACATTGAACTCAATTCACAATTACCACTTTCCATTTTACCACATGGCGTGCTATATATGTTGGATGTTGGAAAGAAAATTGGAGATTAACTAAGACTGTGGCACTGTAGCATTTTGTGGCTTTCTAATTGTAGTTAGTTCTGCAGGGTAGCTTATTAATGATGGAAGGGCTAGTTGGCATGTATCTTGTACAGTTGTGGGCGAATAGGATGAATGTGTGTGTGGCATAAAGTTTTATTCTATTGTAATAATTTTGTCTATGATTTATGGGTATATTATTGATGAGAGAAAAACTAGTTTTTCTCCTCAAAGTTGAAATGCATCATCGTTTCTAATGGTGTATTACTGAGCTAACTCGAGTTTCTTGCAATGGAGTGATGATCAATAATGTCAACAATTTTCTCTGTTTACACAATATTAACATCCAATTCAAGCTTGAAGATTTGAGCTGACATGAGAAGAGTCGTGCTAGGTTAGCATGGACTTATTGAGTACTTGGTGAGAGGTTAAATGGAGGATGGATCACTTTCTTCTTTGAGGAAGGATTTACATGTTTGGAAACTTTACCAATTAAACTGAGATAGTGGCATTCTTATCTTGGGGGGAAGAGAGAGAGAGAGAGAGAGAGAGAGCTTGTAATAGACTCTTAAGTCTTATCTCCAAATTAAAGTTCCAATTAGAAAATAATGCATTTTGGTAGTCAAGGGCAAAGTTATTTTCTTTCTCCTGCTGGCTAATCATCTACATATCTTTTAGTAGATCAGCACCTGTTTCCTTTTAGTAGATCATCACCTGTTTTCCGGATTTTCAGGACATTTGTGCATTCTGTTAAAATGACATCAGTTTACATCTTTCCTTGTCACCAATAAGCTGCAGTAAACGTGTTCACGCTATCTAAAACTTGGTTACTTCACCAGTTTAATTTTGCACGTCGCCCTGGCTTTGCTTTTCGTTTATGGGGCCGCACTTTTCATTATACTGTTAGTCAGGTGTTATGCCTGTGCCTGCATTTTGTTGTTTAGCTGAAGTTAAAACAATTCATTATATGAATTATTCTTCATTAGCTCTCTTTCTCAGTTGCCCATTGTAATTCTTTTACTTAAATGCTTCCTGTCAGGCATTAGATGCAAAAGTCATCATATTCAAGAAAAAGAGGAGGAAGAACTATAGAAGAACCAAAGGGCATCGGCAGGTAAGTTAACAATTAGAGGTTAAGTATAATTTCTGAATTTCCTGTACCTTGTCATTTTCCCATGCGTTTTGTTTATGTCTACCCTAAGCTATTGATGTGACTTCTCTTCTGTATTTTGGAGAGGGAGTGATTGGAAGGTTTTGACCTTTGCATATTTTTCTCGCTTAGGAACTAACAAAGTTGAGGATAACTGATATACAAGGAATTGCGAAGCCTGAACCTATACCATCTATGAAGACTGAAAAGAGAGCTACCAAGAAGGTGGAAAAGACAGCAGTTTCTGCTTAGAGAGGAGGGAGTTGCAGCATAGCACGGGCAGCATGGAGTCCTTGTTCTTTTTCACCTTCCTCTTTTTGTTGTTGCCCTAGCCTTTTACCTGTTCCCTCCAAGGAATTCGCATTCCTTGGATTCCTAAACCATCCACCCTAAAGTCGAATTTCTTTTTGGGTAGTGTACATCTTGGCAGTGATGAATACCATTTTTGTAGGCTTGATATGTTAGCTGACAGGTATTTGTATCAATAATAATCAAATATGCATTTTATCTCATTGATGATAAATATTTGGACCATATATCATCAGTAATTCTTTAATTCCTCGCCTTTTTATTGTTCAAATTGTCAGTTGCTGTTCTCTGATACTTGGATTAGCGTCCTCCCCTGTTGACTGAGGACGTTCTAGGCTTGAGGTTTTAGAAGGATCTATCTTGATCAAGTTATAAATACAGAGATGAAACAATCTCGATCCCTCTAATCTCTGAGATTGCGAACAATCTTGATATTATCTGAACTCACAAGCTAACGGATTAGGGAACCAAGATGTATTGGTAGAATGGCGCCACAATTCAATGTGGTTTTGAATTGATAAGCTAAAATTTGAACAAAGGAGATACAATTCACTTTATATCAAGGGACCGCTTCCAAAGGAACCTGAGAGAGAAAAACTCTTAATTTTTATTCAATTCATAATTGTCTCACTACTGATAATATCATAAACTTGGCTATTTATAGCCTTACGAGACTCAAAAACCTAATCTAAATTGGAAACAATACAAGTTTCCTTATTTTACTTGACTTCTAAACTTGACACAACTTTCTAAATAAATTTAGAAGCAATTAACTACTTTTCTAAAACTCTAATTCAGCTAGAATAGGAAACTAACTCAAATTGGCCTAACTACGGTCAACATGACCTTAGCCTTTATTCCTCTTATTAAGGACTCAAAAATAACTCAAGACTAACTCTAATTAACTAACAATTATTGCTGAAAACTTACTTAAATAAATAACAAGAAATAAGCATGACAAATCTTCAATGATTCTTGAGTCCGATTGCACTATCAATCATCAAACGAATTTCCTTGAACTTGAAAGGAATCTAAATCTTCATATTCTCATCATTTATGATTCATATTATTCAATTATATCAACATATGTAACCATTGATGGGTCGAATTACGAGATTATAATAAAAACTGCTTTGATCCTATGTTAGTGTAATTGATGAATCGAATTGGTTCTGTTTTTGGTGTAAAAAGACCAAAAATTAAAAAAAAAAAGTGAACCTACAACAATTGGATGATCTGGCGTTAGCATGCTATCTTCAAGTGCAGTGTCTCAAGCCTTGAATGTGTTGGAAACACAGTTTTAAAATAGTTGATCATATGGCACTGCTTTCGGTAGCACAGATTTGTTTTATTACCAGTGGAATTTGGTGTAGCCAAATGTTTATATTCAGGTGCCAAATTTTGATCATTAAAGTGTTCCATGCGCAGATGCAGTATTTGCTCCTAGGAGAAAACTGAAATGGCCGATTGTAGCCAACCTCGGGCTTTAGTTTGATGGAGAAACGTGCATAATCTCTCTCTCTCTCTCTCTCTCTCTCTCTCTCTCTCAATGGAGAGCACAAGTTTATAGTTACGGCTGGAATGTAACAGTTATTTTTTAACAAGGTGGAAGAGGAAAAACTTAAGAACAAGATAACTTCTCGTGTTATTACCATATAGCAGCAAGTGCAGCTTACTGACCTTGTGATTATTTTTCTTCTACTACAGCATTTCATGCATTTCCCTGATGTCCAAATGATCAGAAGCTCGATACATCACCATCCCATCCTTTGGAAAGGGACACTATTTGATGTCCTCATGTAGATAGTTAATTACAAGACTAGACTGTTGGTGAATCATGTTCTTTGGCTTCTCAGGTTGAAGCATAACAGTTAGATATTAGCAAAGACTCAAGCTTCCCCTTCCATGGAAGAAGCTGGAGCGTGAACAATTCAAATATTGCTATTAAATGCACATTGCAAGAAGAAACTCAATTCATGCAATTAAATCAACTATGAAATCACAAACAGGCTATTTATCTTGACATTCCAAAACTGGACTCAGATTCATATAGAGACAAGTTTTAAATTAGTTCATATGTTTGATCAATTAGCAAGATCCAGCTACCCTACACTCTACAGAATTTCCCTGCCTGCCAGGCAAAGATGATTTTCCAAAAGTGTTGCATCAAAACATACGGCATGTTCATCTCCTGCAGAACATAATATAATGACCCAGATTTGACTATCCATAACTTTTCGGAGAATTCAAGCATCTCAATTCTCAAGTGAAGGGATAAAAGTTTGAGAAAAGCAAACTGCCAATAAGTATGTAAGATGCACAGTATACCCAAATAAAATACCCCCATCTCTTGGCAATACTGGGTGTCATCATGACATGGGAGGTAAACCAATAAAGCAAAGGGCTGGCAGATAAGAATCGAGTAGCAACCTGTTAAAACATGGTGATGGTCATAATATAATTGATGTTATTAAAATACGAAATATATGCTAATCAAAAGTCTAAAAAATTGAATGAACGGCTTCTTATCTTTCACAAATGAATTTGAAGTGTATACTTGAAAGAGACAGATGCATATACTCGATGCTCACAATTTCCTAAAAGTATTATCTGGAAATGGAATGATACATTAAAATGTCCACGGACAATCATGACTTGCACTAAACTTGTAGGAGTAGGAAGTAGAACTCAATCCCAAGATCCACGTAGTTTGACATGTATATCACAAGGGACATTCTATCATAATCTAAGCTGTCATCTGTGTACTTTTTAATTGCACAATTGGTCATCTGTATCCAGTACATTTATTGCCATACATAACTAGTATGGTAAAAAATAAAACCGGTTTGGTTCCTTACTCTCCATGTTAAAACTTTATAACTACAGCCCTATCAAACAACAAGGTTTTAGTTGATGATTATGAGTAATTACACAAGTTCAATTGTAAGAACTACATGTGCTCACACGAATATGTGAAGCGAAGAGCAAATATTTGTTCGTCCTTTGCATAATAAAACTTTACAAAAACAAGACACTAAATGAAATTCTAGTTAGGAAGCAGCTGTGTATCCATGAGGGGAAAAAAAATTTCCAATTGGTTCAAGCCCATAATTGGTTTCCAAGAGTGTCTTAAGCCATATTGATCCTTCAGTCATCCGCCCTTTTAAATTTTTACCTCTTCTATCAGAAGGCAGGATTGATGACCTAATATCAACCAAAAACTTTTCTACAAGTGCATGCTTGCTGCCCTCTACCCAAATAGGAAAACAGGCTACAAGGGAGAAAAGAAACTGCCAAATTTCATGAGAACTAACAATCCACCGTCACCAGCAGAAGTGTCTAAATCAGATCCAATCTAAAGATATTTTGGTTCACTATGGCTTACTAAATCAAAAACAATTTCAGGGACCAAAAATCAGTAGTTAGTTAATTGTTTAAGGCACACACAAAGTCATCTCAATTTGCAACATCTGGAAGAAAAAAGACAAACCAAAACTACAGGCATGACATATCACCAGAAGAAGAAAAATCAAGGCCACAAACAAAAAAGACTACAGGCACAATATGTCATTGGTAAAGAAACAGAAAAAGGAAAAGAATGTAGCATTAAACTCAGAAAATACCAGCCAAGTCAACTAAACATGACTAGTAAAGCATCTCACACATCAGCAATATAATAATCTAACATCTTCTTCACATATGGTAATAGAACAAATACAAGACATTTGAGAGGTAAAGAAACAGAGGGAAATCCAACCTGCACATGCATGACTAGAAAAGCTGTGGCAGCCATGAAACCAGTATGTAGAATGAAAGGAATAACGAGAACGGGTAAACATGCACGTCCTTCTGATGACACATTGCCTGATTGTAATGAAACATTCCTAACAGGGCTCCATCCTTTGGTAAACCTTTTCCTCTGTCTAAGAGATTGAGCATCTGCAAATAACAAAACTTTTAAATTGCAATAAAATTTGCAAGTTGTAGCCAAAGAAACAGAATTGCAAACTTCATTGAAAGAACAACATATTATGTCGAACTATGGGTAAGCAACATCTTCAATAAAAGCATGCCACACATTTCATGAATTAACTAGTAAACAATTGCAGATATCTAATACTAGTGAAAGTTGGTCTCATGATTAAACCTTAACCAATGGTTTATCTGCATGGCAAATATTAAATTTATGAGATAAAGACATTAGGGAATACACAGATCTTAGGCTAGTCAAGGCAACTGCACGTACATAATACTCCTGTAAAATTAACCAAGGGAACAAATCTTTCAATCCCCATCCTATCATATGCCTTCCCAAATTACATGGTAACAGCACCTCAAATAATACTTGTAGATAACTAACTCGCCGCATAGATGGGCAAACTCTGAGGTAGATAACTAGCAACATAGATGGGCAAACTCTGAGGTAGACGGAAAACTGCAGCATCACAAACCTTATCTTTCTTGGTTCTTTAACCTACTGCTTACTACTTTACCAGATAAAGAGGTGCTGAATAGTCTTTAACACAAACTATTGGAAAGCAATACCTTGCAGTGTGCTTGATGTTTCATCTTCCAGAGAGCCAGGAGTTTCGGGCTCTCCATTTGTTCCCGGGGGTATAATGTATGCAAACAACTCTTTGTTAACAGGAAAAGCTCCCAAACCAAGAGAAAAGAAAACTTTAGGAGACAGCTTCACGTAATATACAATTGAACAGATAGCAAGAGACAACACCGGAGTCGCAAGGAGGAAGTTGGGCAACTGTTTCACTTGGAAATACTTCAAGAAGCCCACTCCCCTAGAATTTAAAAAATAAAATAAAATCAGCTCGAATTTAAAAAATAAATTGAAAAATTATTCCAAAAACACATGAATAATGTAAAGGTGAAAAGTAAATTGGAAGTATAGCAGCAGGACAGAAGCAATTGCAACACGTAAAGTAAAAATTCCTGTCTCCACATCTATCTGTTCTTCTGCAGGAAGACCAAAAAATATAGAGAATGGCACAAGGGCAGGAATCACAAAAAAAATGTTACCACCAAAACACTTGGATCGACCACAAACATTGGACTGATGCAGCATCTTACATAATAGTCACCTAGACATGTGAGATACCCAACTATCTATATATACATGCACAAGAAAGAATTCAACAATGAATAGTTAGGGATGACAGCTTGACTGCAAGAATGCCTGAGAGTTGTTGCTTGTTGACAAGCGTTATTGAACATTAGAACTTATTGAAAACAGAAAAAAATTTCACCTTAACAATGATACTAACCTCAATAGTGGCAGAAGAAAAAGGACGAAACATAGATATGCATGTTTATCAGCTATGAACTTACAAATTGGATAATCACTGAAAAGCGCTCATGTATCGAGTGCATTAAGTCTAGGAGTAAGCATACTAAATTACTAATGCTAATCCAATGCAGATGTATTATGGAGAATGATTGATATGTCACAGCATGCTTCCAATTTATTTAAGTTAATAGATGAACCAACAACCCAGTTTGTGTTTCAACTGGACACCAAAGTACATTGGACTATGCATGTATAACAGGCATAAACTTTGAGAGGAAAGAAAATGCATCAACATACCAATAATGACTCTGAATATGATCGTACAGCAAAGGTATTCTTGCCCTGCACCAAGGGATCATTTCATCCTCTGCATGTCTTCTACAGATATTTAAATATCCGTATGCTTGAAAAGAGACAAAAGGAATAAAGATACAGAAGCAACGGAAAGCACCAGAAACAACCACCGGCAGAGCAAGCTGGCATTAATAAAAGGAATAATTAGGACATAACCTGAGTTTGATAATAGCCATAACCAGGAATTCTACACATCAAAGGGAATGAAAAATTAACATTAAAGTTATCATTTTCTCTTAAGAACCAAATCAAATGTAAAAGTTAAAAACTATTGGTGAAGATACTTCTTCTCCACAGTTCGTGCAAATCTACACTCTTGAATTATTAATCTTGAAAGGGATTAAAAAGTAAACAAATCCAATCAATAAGCTACAGGCTTTTGGGACCGTTAGTCTAGTAATCATCTTATCAATGCATAAAAACCAGACAATAGGTAAAGATGACAAGAGTAACTAACAAGACCGTCAATCAAATTGATACACAAAGCCATTTGTTAGTAGGTCATTGCTCAGGAAGATAAAGTTCAAGCAAATGTCAAGAAAAGATCACAGGCATCCCAAAGATCATATACATTCATGAGAAAAAAAATGGTAGAACAGTTTCAAACATACATAAGAATAGATCAGGGGTTCCAATGATCAAATACAGTCTGCATGCACACACTCAAAGCTGGTGAAAGATTCAACTCAATTAGGGACTACCTACACCACCAGTAGCTATCTACGTACAAACACGCTGATCCGTACCATGCTGCTTCACAAAAAAGTATGACCATAACACACACAGAAGTTCTACCAAAGAAATTAACATGTTTCTCAAGTCACTACTAATGCCAATCCTAGTATGTCAAAGAAGAAAGGATAAAGGTGACAAGAAAAACTCAAGCTTTTTGTGCTGTGGATGGAAATGCACAGTCTGACTACCCGTAGAGATTTTGCAGATTTTATGAAATTTTAATATCTCTATTTGGCATATAGAGATATTGCACATCCAAACAGAAAGAACCAAGAATAAATAGTTGAAAATATATTTGTAGCCTAAATTTAACCTTATTACTGGCTAAGGACCAGCAGAAAAGGATTATTTAGAAGGGGAAATAGGGCACTTACAGAAGCATGCTTTTTGAGAATGATGGCATCATAAGCCTGATGCATTGCTTGAAAGCAAAAATAGCCAGCATTGAGCATCCCATTTGACCTAGCAGCCCCAGAGAGAGCAAAGCAAAGTGTTGCAACATTATTTGCATGACCCAATAAATTGTACAATCCCACAATCGAGAAGACAGCATACAAACTCTCAGAATATCTGCAGATCAGAAGATCAAGCTATGTTCAGCCTAAATATTTCTTATTCATGCTTAAAAAAGGTTTGGCACATGAAATTACATTGATGAGTAGAATACGGAGGCTGGATTAAAGCAGAACAAAATTGATGCTCGCAATGCTACTTCTGAGTCATTCAATATAAGAATTGAAAGCCTGTTTGAAAGAAAAAAACAAAAGCAGAAGTCAGAAACCAAATAGGTCTGTATCACCATTAAAAAAAAGGACGCGCACACAAACACACATATTTATTTATATAAACAAATGCATTTGCCAGTATGTTGGAAGCTACGAAGGAATACTGCTAAATCACAGAACCACAAAAACAAACAGCAATCTAATCTGATTTTATTGCAGCTAGACTTCCATCAATTGTTAACAAGATTTTCTTCTTTAGGGGCTAAATTGTTGTCATACAGATGAATATATGTTTTAATAGCAATAGATGCAGTATGTTTGAACTATTGCAACATTTAGAAGAATAACGCGATCATATCCTGTTATATTAACTTCCATCTGATAAACTTTATGTTTGAAAGTGACAATACACATGGTTAAGGACAAAGCAATAAGCACAAAACAGACATATTTGACACGCCTGAAAACATCAAGTGAGCAATATATATATATATATATATATATATATATATATATATATATCCATCTTTTAATTACTCTGATAACAGAGTTTCCATTTCATTATTCTGAAATTCACTTTATTTGTATGTTAATCCTATTAAGAGCATATCCACAAGACATCGCATTCCTCGACCAAGTTTAAAATGGAAAATATACCATTAAATCACAAAAAGCCTTTCACATTATCTCAACATGAAATATAACTATTTAAATGCATCATGCCAAAAATATGCTTGCGAACCTGTAAATATATAAAGCAGTGAAAACAAATGCAATGTTGTTAAGGACATATCCCGATAATCCCAGTACAGCTTTATGTCCAATAATTGGTATCAATGGTGCTAAAACTGCGGGAAAAGAGACATAAGAAAACTTTAATATAAGAAATTTTGCACAATATCACTAATACAAAAATAAAAACAATTTTCTCCCCTCCCCCACCCTTCAAATTCCTGGTACAATTTTGACTTTGGATGTCCCATTTAAAGGACTTATTCAGTAAAATTAAAATTAGAAAAACTGACCAGTTCGAGATAAGAGAGAGATGCACATGGGGAGCAAAGGGAAAAAGGCGTAGGACTGTTCATATTCATAGCCACATTGTGCGATACGAACATAGTAAACACTGTCCCAAACAATGCTGCCCTCCAATGCAGACGCAACATGTGGAAACAGCAGTTGAGGATCCGTATCAGCATTGGCGTTGGCGTCTGCGGATGAGAGGCAGCCAGGGTTAATAAAAGCGGAGGTGTCGTATGGGCTGAGAAAAGATCGCCAGAGAGATATCAAGGTTATTAACAAAAGCCGCGATGATATGGCGTACTTGAGCACGAGGCAGGTATGGTCACGAGGATCAATTGAAGATGATTTCCTCATCATTATCTTCACATAGAGTTGTTTGTGTGGGCCAGAAAATGAGATTTTCTTGATGGTGATGCAAGTTGTAGTGCTTGATGGCTGTCGGGAAGTTTGCTAGTAATACTATTTAAAAGGCATTAATGAACACCCAAGAATGCCTTTTTTTTAAATGAAATTTCCTCCGGTGCTCGCCCAAGTAGTTCATGACTTTCATTAGGGCTTGAATTTGTCTTTTCTAATTCTTTTGGTTTGAAACATGGGAGAACTCCAATTGGTAGAAAAACACCCACAACCCCTTGGGGTTATCCTGCACTTGGAAGAAGTAGAAACAGAAATAAATATAGTGATTTCCAAGAATAAACAGAGTGATATACAAGAATCCAAGAGAAGAACATTAAAACAAACAAACCAAGAAAATACCAGACTCCTTAAAAAAATCCCATTAATAATACTAGTACCCGGGTCCTTAAATTCAGAATTCTTATTAAAATAAAAAACTTTCCAGCAAATGTCAAATTATGAAAGATAGGTAGAGCTAGAGGGACATCCAGATAGTTCACGCCAAGCTAGTCTTGTGCATCAAGCCTATGCTTGTGGGTCCCCAGGAGGCACTGAAAATTTGCAAAGCCAGATATTTGGATGATCTGCATTGGCAAAGAAATTTTAAAACATAGAGGTCTCAACCTAGAGTGACATGATCTGTTCAAACCTAAGGTTGAACTCTAGATAAGTTAGAATCGCTATAATAGCTCATAGAACTAAGAATTGAAGTTAGAAGAGCAGCATAACCTATATGGGAAACTACCTCGTCAGACCAAGTGTGAAAGAGTTTGACATCAATGATAGATACCAGATACGTTATTCAAGAGAAACCACTTTAGTTGTGTTAGCCCATGGGATCTGCAGGGTTTTATAGTGGCAGTGACTAACTTCAAATATCAAAATACCTTCTTATAAAATGAACATCCTTTCAAAAGGCACACAAGCACTAAGAGGATGTCAAGTGCTGAAAAACCTAATCATCTATTGAACCTTATCCTACTCTTTCCTTAGGAGATATGTGCTTCTTCTCTATTTGGGGCAGTATTGAAAGAAAACAGATGCATAGATTAAGTAATGGAAGTGAAGCAGAAGAAATAGCACATATAACAAAACATAACGACATATGGAAAAATAATCACACATTGAGCACTAAGAAAAGCCTAAACAGAAAAACTATCTACTCAATGTGAGTGCTCAACCTTTATTGATAGAACAACCACTGAAGTATCAGTACAAACTGAACCTCAAATACCTATGTTACATGAACTTGGGGGCAGGGGTCAGATATGGGTGCGTGTCGAAGTGTTAGATTCGCATATCTGAAAATTGTAGGATTCAGAGATACGTGTCCAATTTTGGGCACAGGTGCAAGGGTGCGCTCCTTAAACTCATAGATGGATAAGATTTTTAGAAATAAATTATTCTAAAATTTATGCACAATGATATATAAAGTGTATTTTAATAAAAAATTTTAATTAAATGTGCAATTAGGTTGAAGAGAACCATAAGCTTGGTTAGAAAGGTAAATTTTTCAAGTATAAGAGGCTGAAATTATATTAAAAAGTGCAAAATTGTAAAGAGATTAAGTTACTTGTTGAAAATAATGATTAATCAAAATACAGGGATTTAATTGCAAAATAAATATCATAGTCAAACCCTATATTCCTCATCCCTCATTCAGCGTTGCCGTCACCTCATTTACAGAGCATTTAAAACAAATCAAAACAGAGCACCTCTTCTCCAAAAGCAAAGCCACTCTTACTTAGATGCCATCGTTGCTACAATCCCATATCCGCCAATGAAAGAGAATCAACAGTCCGTATGTATTAAGCGAAAATACAGCAGGTGTCGTGAGTATTTTTCTATTTTAGCAGCATAAAACAGAGCTGATTATGAGCACTTTATCTAGTAGAAATAATGATAACATGGATCATGCTATTATTTACATAGGAGCAATCTTAACATGCATGATTCCAATAAGACATGCAATAGAATGAATAATAGCAGAAGCAAAATGACCCACAGGAAAGAAAATCTGAATCACCAGATGAACAAAATGTGGCCGACAGTCAAACTAATTTGTAAAAGATAAAAGAGAAAAAACAAAAGACAATAGTACAAGTAGTATTATAACCCCTGAACAAACAAATGTGTCAAATATGAAGCACCATGACCTGATTCTGTTTATTAAATACCATATAAAGAAGTAGCAAAAGAAAATCAGCGTCCCAAATTTAGAGAAGGCCAGATCAATGGCAATAAATTTACCACTATAACCTCCACCAACTAAATCTTTGAAAGGAAACAACTTGAATTTTTCCTTAACTGTGTACCAAGTTCATGAAGGAGGAGGCACGAGGAAAAGATATCTGTTCCTTTCAAAAGTTTATTTAATTGGTGTGATTGTTAAGCTGTATAAGAGAAAGGGAGATTGAGACGGAGAAAACATACAGATTTGCCCAACAACAGCAGGAGATTGAGAACCATAGTAAGATAACATGGTGATCACGGAAGGGATAGGGTCTTTGCAGCTTCTAGACTTTTAATCAGGAGTTTGAGAAAGTAATTTGCTCTGGAGGAGGAAGAGGTGGTAGGGGTGAGGTTTGGATAGAGAGGCAGAGATATTGAGGTGTTGTTATAATTTGAATTGGCGGAACCATTAGAATCAAAATTTTCAGGCACATTAATCCATTATGTGCGAGTCATGATTCAAGAAACATTTTAGGGAACCTATAAAGCATGACACCGGACGGAAGACTTTAAATGAGAGATTGAAATTTAAATGTGACAATTAGGCTATCAGGGAAAATTTTAAAAGTAATGCAGCGTTTTCTCAAGGATTATAAGGATTTGTTTGGGTAATGAAATTATTCCAAATAATATTTCGCTTGCATCATAAACACATTTTCCAATCCACCTTTTTATATTTCCAATCACCCTTATATCTCATATACATCACATCACAAAAAATGTTACAGTAATTATTTCAAACAATAATCTATCCAAACAAACAACTTGTTAACAGCACTAAATGTAATATGTGAAAGAAATCAACTAGAGCTCCACTACTAATCCTACTCAATTAATTCATTGAGCAAAAAAAGAAAAATTCTTGGTTCCATCTGAATAACTTGAAGCGTAATGAACAACAGCAAATTTTCTACATTATTGGGTGAGCAGCATCACAAGATCACTCATTTCTGATATTCATCCACATTTTGCATTCTTTTTATATGATTCTTTTTATGTGCAAAAAAAGGAACATTTGGTGGGAGATGACCTCTTAGTTTTCATTATTTTTTTGTCAATTATCTTTGTCATAATTTGTCCAAGCTCTGATGCACAAGGCTTGGTTAGTTATCTAAATTATCTTGACCACAAAAAATACAACATCGACCTACAAATCTTGGTGACCAAATAATATAAGCACATTATTCATGCATCTGATGTTTTGGCCCAATAAAGAGGCATTAATTCATTTGCCATTTTTTTCCTGCATTATCCATTTATAGCAGAAAAGCTCAGCCTCCAGAACCTCTCACAAACACAAGACAAAAACCATCACCAACAAATTACTTCAATATATACATACATGCATATATGTACATGTGTATATATATATATAACTAAACATACAATGATAGTGTATTAAAGACTCCACAAACAGACACATTAAAATTGTGAACGTGATTGTTGAAGGGGGGGAAAATAAAAAGAGAGAAATCAGTGAGCTACAAATTTCATTGGCCAAGCATGGTGCACCTATTCCCTACTCCACAATTATATCTCCGATTCTTGTTCTAAGCAATAGTTATATGTGTTAACCATGGCCGTTAACTGTCCACGAAAATTCTCATTAATTTCGTAACAATAGCATAAAGGCCACAAGTAAAATGCAAAGACCAGTAGCCACAACTCCGCTGCCATTATCCCCAAAATATCCATGTCCATGGACAATACATTACAGGTTATAGCAATTAATTCCAGATAAAATAGGTATTTCGGGGATTAGAGAAAGGGTAAAATGACGAGAGCCACTGGTTGTGGGTGTATGAAGTAGAACAGAGAAAAAAAAAGAATATTTGAAAGGCGGACGATTTGGGTCTAAACAAAAGAACAAGAAAAATTGGCATAGATTTCCATTGTGGCAGGACAAGAGGAGTGTTTGGCTCCGAAGTGAGGGTGGTTTGGCAACCTTACCGATGCTCTTCCTTCGTCTAGGCAAGAGAGACCCATTGATGGAAATCGCTGCAGGCATTGCCAGGAGTTGGACTAAGTTTTGGTTGGGTAGATATTTTTCAAGAGAAAATCCTTTCCTTCTTCGACCAGTTTACAGTAACGAGTGGCAGAAAGTCAGAGAGATTCCGAAAAGGGGATGGAAAGAGCATAAAATGGGAAGTCGGGGGAAAGAGTAGAGAGAGAAGCTCCGTTGCTTGGGAAATTTTTTTTTGTTTAACCATGTAAATTAACATTTAAAACAAGGTTATTTTAGGTAATTCAATAAACCAAGGGAGGTCTTTATAATATCTCAAATTAGAGGGTTACTGCCTGCAATTGTCAAAATCCTCAGGGCAGGTTTCTGAAATTATCCCTTTAGTATATAATGAAATATTAAAATTTATATTAACATTTATATATATTTATATTTATATATTGTAGAAGGAATTTTTAGTGGAGACCCCTCAATAACTTCCAAACTTTCCATTCTTTTTTCTGAATTTTTTATTTATTTTAATACATAAAATCTAATTAAAAAAAATTGAAATAGTGGATTATAACTAATTGTATCACCAATCAAATTTAGAATTTAAAACTTTCTCAATATCTCTTTGTTAGATGATTCAATTGATTGTTTCGTAAACCACTTATAGTTTATTATTCAAACTTTAAACCCTTTTAACTCCATAACTGAAAAATACATTTGTCAAATCAAAATTTGAGAGATAATTGATTAGTCTCATTTTAAAATCATTCAACCCATTTTGCCTTTATCACTTTACCCGTTATTACTCCTTCGTTAAAGAAGATTGATCTGTCAAGTAAGATTTTTAGGAATAATGTGATAAGTCCTGTTTTTAAGTTATTCACCTAATTGTATATTTGTCACTTTCCTTTTGGTACAGTAATCATTTGCCAAGTCTAAGGATATATCCGATTACTTCTGTTCTTTAATGATTCATCCTATAATTACTAAATCAATTTTCTTGTGGGTTTAAACTTATCATATTATTTTATTTGTTATTTAGTGAGCTTAGGGCACGTTAGTAGGTTTGTTTTTTCTTAGTTTTATATTTTTTTATGTTGGACTTTATTTAGTAGGTTTATTTTTTCTAAAGTTTTAAATTTTTAACATCAAAACTTATATTTTAACATTAAGTTTGGACTATGTAAATAATGGTTATGGCATTTTATTTGCACTTAGAATAAACTCAATATTAATATTGTGCATGCATTTAGATGATTTTTCATATAGTACATGTACATCAAAAAGTGCATCTAAAAGAAAATTTATTTTTGAATTCTAAATCAAGAAAGGTACATTTAGATGGTTTTTTTGTGCGGTATTTACCAAAACTTTGATGAAGTGTAACATTTCACCAAACTTACACCCAAAAGCTTACTTTTTCTCAACTACTTCAATTCTTGATATTTATTTGACTAAAAATACTTGCAAAATGAGGCAATGAATCCTAGATAGTGAAAGTAGTGAAAAGATAATTCTAACTTTTTATATGACTGAAAATACTTTAAAAAGTGAGGTAATGAAAAGGGATAAAAAAAATATAGGATCGTACGGTTGGAGATGAAAAAACTTGGGGGAGAGCTATCAAATTGGATAATTCATGTGGGTTTGAACAATTTATAATTCGGTTAACCTATATACAACTATTTAGTTAATGGTTCAAAATGGATGAGTCATAAATGAATATAGTTTTAGATAGGTCTCAGTTATCCAATTACCTATTCATGGCCTGTTATTAAATTTTAGTTACCTTTTTTTTCCATATTTTGTTTAGCAACAAAATAGTATATCATTGTAATGAAAAAATAACAACATGTCAAGTTAGTAAATAAATTTTTACCCAAATAAAGAGAAAAAACATTTTAAAAAAATTACACAGAGGAACCTAAAATGGTGATCATTGTGAGTTTCAAATTTTATCAATTTACAAACATCTAAACATAATTTAGGTATTAATGCAAATAATCAATTAGCGCTCAAGAAATTTATTAGACTTTTATGAAAGGAAGGGAGATAGTAAGGATAAAATTAGATATAAATTAGATAAAATTAGATACTAAAATAGTACTCTTTTAAGTTTTTAGCTTTTTTCATGTAACTATTATAAATAATTCATTTATTATTATTATTATCTTAGATATAAACCCGTGCATAGCATGGTGTTAGAATACTAGTAAATACTTATTTTATGAGTTATACAAAAGAATGACAAAGATTTAAATAATACATTTTCATATATTCGCATAAATAAAATTATAAATTAATCCACTATTTCACACACAACAACATTTGAGCTAAAATAAAACTAAATATACCATAATATCCAGAGTGGATGACCAAAACGATGACTAAGCTATTAAGTATGGCATAGGTCAGTCATCAAACTTTTTTTGTGGACACAAAGGTCACTATTCACTAAGCTGACAAAAAGGGGCCACCGAGGTCATTTTGTCAAATTCTATCAATAAAATAACTAGTTGTTAAGAACTTTTGTTTGGACAAATATTGTCTTATGGGCAAAATTGTCCAACAAAGTAATCGGACATAAGGAAGCCCTCAGCAAAAAAGGACATGAAAAGTTAGAAAAAGTTCTCTTTGAATCTTCTCATCCGAAAGAGGGGAAAACCCTTCTCCATTCAGATCTACCAAATTGAACCACCAGGCGAGGAATTTTTCAGCGCATTTGTCTCACCAGCTTCAGCAGCGACTGAAATCGTCAATATAGTGGTTAAAGATGGACTAGGTCAAGTGAAGAAGGGAGTATCTCGGTCTATACACATTGTATGGTACGTTCAATAGAACCCTCTCTCTCAAATTCTGTAAACAAAGGAGGAAAAACTTAATTAAGTGAACCTTGGTAGGAAAGTGATGGGTAATAAGCTGCATTTTAGGTTGAAATGGGCATGAGAACATGGGCCTCCTTTTTTGTCTATGTAGTAGGTTACATGGGTTCCCATACAAACATGTGTCTATGCTAAAATTAATTAGGTAGAGTGATTGAAGTTTGGTTGCATGTGTTGACTGATGGCAATATTATATTGAAATATGTCAGTTCATTATGTCAACATGCACTTTAGATTGAACAATTAATAGGAGATAATTGGTATATTATTAAAAGTTGAACATTTTAGACAATTTATTAGAGCTAGCATCAAAGAACAATCACATGTACAATATATAATACGTTTGATTTCTTATTTCTTATTTTAGAGTCGGGATGCCAATTATATTCGATTAAATTGCATCATGGTGGTAGAATCAAAGGAGAAAATGTAAGGATCGAAAACAACCTGAGAGGGGGGTGAATTAGGTTGATTAAAAAACTAATCAAGTTATGGGCACTTTGTGCTCAATATGAAATTTACCCTCTTTTCTAGGTGATCACACAATGAATCAATCAATGAATGAACAATATCACTTGAGAGAAGTAGAAGAGAAAAGCAATTTAAGGATCACAACATAACAATAAATAAATGAGAAGAAAGGAATTGCAAACCAGTTGACTACCAAGCTCCTCTTGAGCTTGTAGGTCAATTCAAACAAACTTTTTCAAATTGATGAAATACAACCAATCTTGTGTACAAAGGAAGGCTCACTTCCTCCTTACCCCAAGTCTCACTCGGTCAAGTTAGGAAGTTTTACTATCCCTTAGGACAACTCTCTCAAAGCTACACTATTGAAGTATTTACTCACAAATGAAAAGCTTACAATGAACTTCACACCACCTGATACGAACTCGACCCAACAAGAATCTATCTTGAAGAACCAAGTTGATCAGGCAGCGGAAGGATCTATCTTGATCAGGCTATGGAACAATAACTACCTTGCTAGACCTAAAGAGAACCCGTCTCTCAAAATCTAGTGGATTGGTTATTGGTTAGGGAACAATAACTACCTTGCTAGACCTAAAGAGAACCCGTTTCTAAAAACCTAGTGGATTGGTTATTGGCTTGAAAGAACAAGATGATGTGATCATCTTGCCTTGAACACCACAAGTATCCAAGCTAAATACTTGATACTGTTCAAGAAGAAACTCAAGTTCCATCGAGAAACTCCATAAAAGGAGACAACTCTCTTTTTATTAATTCATCTTCAATATCATGTCCCTGAATAGTTAAATAAAGTTGGCTATTTATAGCCTTACAAAACTCAAAACCCTAATCTAAATTGGAAATAATACAAACTTCCTTATTTGACTTGACACAACTTCCTAAATAAATTTGAAAACAATTAACTACTTTTCTAAAACTATAATTCAATTACAATAAGAAACTAACTGACTCAATTGGCTTAACTATGGTCAACATGACCTTAGCCTTTATTTCCCTTAATAACTCAAGACTAACTAACAAGTATTGCTGGAAACTTACTTAAATAAATAACAAGAAATAAGCATGACAAATCTTCAATGATTCTTGAACCCGATTGCACCATCAACCATCAATTGAATTTCCTTGAATTTGAAGGGAATCCAAATCTTCATGTTCTCATCATTCCCCTCATCTTGAAAGACGATTTGTCCTCAAATCGAGTGCTTGCTTACAAAGGAGTAACTCGGAGAATGTCTTGATAAATGCAATCCAAGAACCATGTCGCCAACTCAACTTGATTATGAACACGAACCATTGCACATGCTCCATTTGTCAAGAATATCTTTACCCAATTGTACTTGGCCAGAATTTGGAAGTCAACCAATATTTGGAAATCAATCAAGATTTGGCAATCAATCAAGATATTAATCAAGATTTGGAAACCATTCAAGGCAAGGCTGCCTTTTTTCTTTTTCCCTTCTTTCTTCCCTTTTTTTGTTTTTCTAACTTGCCAATTCAAGAAAATAAGGTAGCTGCACTTCAAGAGTCAAGAGGATGATTTTTAGGGTTTTCAAAGTATCAAGAAACAAACACAAGGTAAAAATAAAAAAAAAATTCGGATGAACAGTACTGCTACAGTAGCGTCGGATGAACAGTACTGCTACAGTCATGAACAGTGCCGATGAATAGTACAGTCGTGAACAGTTCCGAATTTTTTTTTTTTTTGTTGCTTTTGACGACTCAACACAAGGTTACGACTTCACTTGGAAGAAATTTAATGGGAGTTAAACCCTTGAAAAACCTGTTTTCAAGAACGTAATCACACCAAAAAATTTCAATCTCGATCAATCATAGGATAGGTTAGACTCAAGTGATAAAATCAAGAAAACAAGAATCAAAATTTATTTTTTTGTTTCTTTTAAATCAAAAGGCGGCTAGGGTTTTGGTAGAAAAATAAACAGAAAAAAAAGAAAAGAAAAGGATATTAACCTGAAACAAGAGCCGAAGCTCTGATACCAGATGATACGAACTCAACCCAACAAGAATCTATCTTGAAGAACCAAGTTGATCAGGCAGCGGAAGGATCTATCTTGATCAGGCTATGGAACAATAACTACCTTGCTAGACCTAAAGAAAACCCATCTCTCAAAACCTAGTGGATTGGTTATTGGTTAGGGAACAATAACTACCTTGCTAGACCTAAAGAGAACCCGTTTCTAAAAACCTAGTGGATTAGTTTTTGGCTATTAAATACAATTAGTGAGTTTTCACTTTCTCTTTGGCAAGAGAGTTTCCTTTGAATACTTGAGAATCTTCTCAAGTTATTCACCCAAACTTATCAATCGAGTATCTCCTTGATTGTGGCGTTCTACTACCTCCAATTTGGTTCGTTAATTCGAGTAGTTACGGGTTGAGATAATATCAAAATTGTTCGTGACTTCTAGGGATTAGTTGGGTCAAATTTCCGCAGCCTAAGCCATGGTGTCTTGGTGATACGAACTCGACCCAACAAGAATCTATCTTGAAGAACCAAGTTGATCAGGCAGCGGAAGGATCTATCTTGATCAGGCTATGGAACAATAACTACCTTGCTAGACCTAAAGAGAACCCGTCTCTCAAAACCTAGTGGATTGGTTATTGGTTAGGGAACAATAACTACCTTGCTAGACCTAAAGAGAACCCGTTTCTAAAAACCTAGTGGATTGGTTATTGGCTTGAAAGAACAAGATGATGTGATCATCTTTCCTTGAACACCACAAGTATCCAAGCTAAATACTTGATACTGTTCAAGAAGAAACTCAAGTTCCATCGAGGAACTCCATAAAAGGAGACAACTCTCTTTTTATTAATTCATCTTCAATATCATGTCCCTGAATAGTTAAATAAAGTTGGCTATTTATAGCCTTACAAAACTCAAAACCCTAATCTAAATTGGAAATAATACAAACTTCCTTATTTGACTTGACACAACTTCCTAAATAAATTTGGAAACAATTAACTACTTTTCTAAAACTATAATTCAATTACAATAAGAAACTAACTGACTCAATTGGCTTAACTATGGTCAACATGACCTTAGCCTTTATTTCCCTTAATAACTCAAGACTAACTAACAAGTATTGCTGGAAACTTACTTAAATAAATAACAAGAAATAAGCATGACAAATCGTCAATGATTCTTGAACCCGATTGCACCATCAACCATCAATTGAATTTCCTTGAATTTGAAGGGAATCCAAATCTTCATGTTCTCATCACCACCAAGACTACAAATCTTCTTTGGTGAGTGTTTTCTCACTAAAACTACTCTAGATCTTTTGTATTTTCAGTGTGCAAAAGTTATTTGAAGTTTCTGATCATGCTCTATTTATAGGAGACCAAGAAAGTGCTTCATTAATGCTTTCAACGGATAGAAAGTAGCTAAAGAGTCAACTAGCCGTTGGGAATATCGGACGTCCGGTACATCCGAAGCATACGTCCGACAGCAGGCAGTGAGTTTGAAAAATCTTCTTCAATTCTATCGGACGTTCAGTATTGTCTTTGTGAGCGTCCGACAGCTTTCGTCGAGTTTGAAGGATCCTATCGGACGTCCGGTACTTCTGTCCGATAGCAGACAAAGAGTTTGAAGGATTCAATTGGACTTCTGATACTTGCATCCGATCGAGGTCAGTGAGTTAGAGGGAATGTTTTATTTCCTTCGGACGTCCGGTGATGGAGTTCTTCAAGCGTCCGAAGTTGCACAATGATTATCGGACGTCCGATCCTGTCTTCACAAGCATCCGACAGCTTTCAGCAACTTTTGTTTCTTTCAATTGCACTTGATCTTTGAATCTAATTTGCTTCATAACTGAAAGTATATCTTGAAGAGATATTAGTATCATTCATTTGTTTTGTAAACATCAAAAGTTAGGGACTAAGGTCAACAGAAAGGTACAAGAGCTATATGGGTGGAGAGATAGATTATTTTAACATTTGTGATAGGGAAAGGATGTCAATTCATAAGATTAACCGAATAGTGAAGAAATGTGGCCAGAGGAGTGGAGTCATTTGATACTACTATATTGAGACCAGAAGTGATATAAGCCAAGAATTGAGGGAGCTTCAAACTGATGACCATAGTAGGGAGTTCTGTAGCTGGATTGAGGAGTATAAGTTGATGGAAGTGTATTGTGATCACGTGCCAAACAAAGAGATGTGCAAAATTTAGAAGACCTTGGTGGTCAAACCATATTTGAGAAAGCCTTCATTTATCATAACAGAGATTGATGATGATTGTGATCCCAAAATCAATAAATGAATGAGTAGTCAATCTGGTAGAAAGCGTTCTTATATCCCTTAAAAAGTGGCTGCTTTAGAATGGAGGGACTATAGTGTGAACCTCCCCCTGAGGCGTACCAAAGGGTTTGGCGGACCTCCTGCCCAACTCTCGCCAGGACTCACTCACTCGTATCACGTGCATTCATTCATGGACCATGAATAACATCGCAATTCAAGTTTAGAATTTACATTGATGAAAATCAAGGTACAAAGCCTCAATATATAAAACATTCTATTCGAGGAATAGCGCGAGTACAAGTCAAAAGTCAAAAGTCAAAAACAACTAGACTACGCTAGTTTTTACACCTCTCACGCCTCGCTCGTACCCCCTGTAAGGAAAATAAATAGCGTGGTATGAGCTAAAAGTCCAGTGAGGTTCCAAATAGCAAATTGACCATTATTTATAAGTACAAGTTTTCGATATAGCAAAGTAACGAGCATGAAGAGTTCATAAAAGTGAGCAATAACACTTCAAGTAGCAATCTCAAAATGAGCGAGTGTAAAAGTTTTCAGAAGAAACAATAATCCAATAAACAATATTCATTCCAAAGCATAAGGATACGGATGGCTCTCAGGAGCCAACTTCCCATTTCATCATCAGGAGCTTGATCACGTAATAGTTGACACTCCGTCAACTTTCAAGTAAAGCAACCAATCCAGTAGAGCACCACTGACACTACTCTCCGTCCACCATTAACACCCCCTACTGGGTCCAAAATCCTCAATAAACACGGGTGGTAATACTCGAGTATACCGATTAGTCGAGGAGATATCACTCCACTCGACAAAACAAGAGACCCAGGGTTCGTTACCCAATCGACCAAGCCCTTGCCGGCTCGACTAGAGTAACTCGCCACAGGGTTTCTGGAATTCCAGGAAGTGCGCACATCATAACCAAGTATATCAAGTCAATTGCAATCAATAAACAAGTATATCACGTAAGGGCAAGTGCGATAAAGTACACTCTTGCCCTATCAATTCACGTATATAACATGTACTCATATTGGTCACGTATCAAGTTCAAGTATCTAGTGTAATTCGGTATTTGAAAGCACTCACCACAAGATATAGTGCCTTTACTGGTCATTTTCAGGTTATACTCCGGGTTCGGAGTCCAAATCTGCGATAAAACTCAGTTTGAGAACTTTGAAACATGACTAAGATTCGAAACTTAGACGTTTCGTTCAATAAAAATCAAGAAATTGGAATTCACTTGGAGAGTAGTCGTGAAACACTTGCTCGCTTTTTAAACGATAAAACTTTGTAACATTTATACTTGAAAATGCCATGCGAGTTGAAAGTACAAGGAAAACATACTCCGAGCAATCATTATTTCATTTCTCAAGGGTACAAATTCGGCCAAGTCCTTACTTATATACCTCGGAACAAGAAGACTCAAGTACCCTAGATGGTTCAAGTGATATTCATATCAACTCTACCCAAGTCGCAAGTGTATTTCTATAGTCCTCGAGCGTAAATTTGGGCAGCACGCCCTTTGTGTTTACCTAATTTTCCAGCCATTTATGGCTTCATTATTTTTCCTCAGCCAATCCCAAAGTCATACATATCATAGATTCAAGTATATAGCCGTTCCATAGGCTCATAACAATCATAAGAACAAAATCAAAGTGATAACAAGTGCGGAAATGTAACCTAGCAAAAGACAGATTTGACGTGTGGTTGCGAAAATAACACATCCGAGGCTACGCTTATCAGATTGAGGCACAACTTATATCGTTTCGAAGCTAAGATACAGGGCTACAATGTTCATGAAGATCACTTAGTCCAGTTTCCAATGCAACCTAGTCAAATCCTCAATTTACAGAACCAAAATCAAACTAGTCGGCTATTTAACCGCTCTGCACTGGAATGGTCATATCTCAGGTTACCAAGGTCCGATTAAGGTGTTCTTGGAGGCGTTTAAAAGCTAAGTCAGAATAATAAAACTTTTATGTTTTGGGAAAAAGCTAAATCAGTACGGATCCTAGTGAATAAACGTGATAAACTGGATAAACTGACCAAACGAACTACTGGGAAAAACCTTAAAACAGTGAGGGTATTTTGGTCTTTTCACGGGTTACGTTGCTCCGATTGAGCTGAAATTTTGTAGGCACCTATAAAATACCATTCTATAAAACTTTAATGTTTTAGGCCAAGCCTAATTTTGCCTCTAACTATGAGTATTAAAATCGGACAGAATGTAATCCTGAAATTCCAGAAATCTGGAATTTTTGAATTCTCAAGTCAATCCTTCCATTTTCTTGCTTCCAATTCTACCAAAGCCCCTTATCTACTCTTATATACAACATATACTAAATATAAAACAAGGTTAGGCAGAAATTAATCAAACCCTAGCTTGCATATCTCATCCAAGAATCATCACAACAACTTGCTTATCTTGTAATCAAGCTAAAACATGATCTAAATAACATCTTAAACCAAAATTTAAAGGAGCAAGGATCATGATCAGATTTTTACCTCAAGAACAAGGCTTGGAAGAGTGATACTCCACTTCCTTTGAAATTTCTTAGTTCCTCTAGCTTCCCCACTCACCAACTAACACTTTAATCGGTCTAGTTTCCTTTCTTTCTCACTTGGTTGATCAAACTCAAGATGAAATGGTTGTTTTTCTTGTTTTTCTTGCTCTCCCTTTTCTCTCTCTCTCTCTCGGCTGTGATGGTGCAGAAATGAAGAGCTTTGGAGTTGATTTTAGGGATAAATATGATGTAAATTCATTAGTCAACCAACCAAGGAAAGACTACCACTTGTTGCTTCAAGATTGGTTCTTGATTTTTTTTCCTTTTCCTTGTTGTTTTTGGTCAAAAAATTTGGCCAGCTTGCTCAGCTTTATAGCTGATGTTTGGCTCTAATATTAAAGAGATTAAGTATATAAAAAAATGATGGTCAAGCGGTGCGTTCAATCGGTAGTGCACGGTACCCGTCGGTTCGCACCGTTTTTCTTAAAAACACACGTACTAGGATTTTTACTTCCTATTCACTAACCTTATATCATTGCCCCTAATCACATATTATTTCTCACTTAAAATTCACTTTTAATCACCAAATTTGATCCTTGCTCAGTACCGAAAATTCATCCGGCGAAAAATCGCGAAAACCCTAATTTTGCTCCAATCTTGAAACCAAAAGTGAAACCCTACTTTTTAGGTTTATTTGCACTTATTGTGAAACGATTGGGTAGTAGGACTTTAATAAATAATGAATTTCCAAATAAAAGGAAATTTTTAAGAAAAACGTGAGGGTTTTACAATTTCAGTGATTAAAATTAGGGTTTCTAGTCTTTTAAAAGAAAATAAGGTTTTAAATCAAATCCAAAGAAATACACTTTAGTATCTTCTTTACAAACAACCTCCCAATATTCGGGGTGTCTCATATAGTGCAAATAGATATACAGAAGCACCTCATCAATCTAATTTGGAAGGTGGAAATGAAGCTCCTATGGACAAAACTCTTGGCCAAGATGACGTAAATAATAGCCAACATCATGAAACTTATCACGACTCTTATGGGCAAGTAGTAGACGAGGAAGAAGCTAAGAATAATAAGGATGATTCAATGGGTGATGAGAGGGACTTTTAACCCTATAAAGAATATTGTAGAGATGATGACATATATGAGGAACAACTTGAACAAGATTCTGATCAAATGCATCAAGATAAGCCAATTAAAGGAATTGAAATAGCCACTTAGTGTACCACAAAGGAGCAGGCTCAAACTGTGAGAGCCCGAAATTTTCTAAGTTTCTAGGGTTATTTTATTGTTCGCCCGCCTTTTCGACATTTTCTTTATTAGAAAATTTTCCAGATAATTTTATTGAGTAAATATAGTTTTTAGATGATTTTTCTAGTATCAAATAGGTTTTGAGAAATTAAGAGCGTATACCGGACGTGGGACCCACTAGTGCGAAAAATTCGAAAAAATTCGGCCAACTAGGTTAAGTTTTGGATACTGGAATTAATTTATCGGGTGTTAAGAGATAAGTAGAGGATGCTAAGTGGATTGGTATAAGAGAGACAAGTTAGGTAAGCATTTAATAAAAGGTGACAAGTGTCACCATGGGATTGCTTCTTACAATAAGACCACTATTCACCTTTTTTATTTGACCAAATAAAGCACAAAATTAACCAAAATTTCTCCATTTTCTCTCCTCTAGTGGCCGGCCCTCTCTCTCCAAAAGAAAGAAAGAAACTCTTTAAGTTTTGCTTCCATTTAGCTCAAAATCATCCAACCAACCATTGAAACTTGAAATTTCTCCATAAAACCTCTTCAATTAGTGTTAGTGAGTTGATTTGTGGAGTTATTTGGAAAGCTAAGAGGACCTATTGCTCCCTCTCTCTTGTTTCTAAGGTGAGTTGAGAAGAACCATTCTCCTCCCTCTAATGATGCTTAATTTGTGATTAGTGGTAGTATAAGGTGCAATATTATGGATTACATCTTGATTTATGGTTGAATTAGTGAAGTTTTCTATTTATTGGTGATTTTTCTGTTTTAATATGAACATGATTGTGTGGATATCTATGATGATTGGAAATGGTATATAATGACTCCAGGAGGTGGAAAAAGTGGGTAATTACAACCAATTTCTGTTTGGAAGAAAAATTGACAAGTTAGGGTTTTTATGAATAACATTCTGCCCGGTTTTATAGCTCCTAGTTAGAGGCCGAATTGGCCTTGGGTCAAAACATAAAAGTTGTAGGGAATGAGATGTTTGAGGTACCTGAAAAATTTCAGATCAATCGGAGTAGTGTAACTTGAGAAAAGTCGAAATTACCCTTGCTGTTCTGGTTTTACCCGAATTTGGGAATTGCTTCTGTAATTGGTTATTTTGGCTAGGAATGCTTCCGAATTGGTTGTTGAGGTCTTCTGATGAAATGTATCCCTGTTTCTTAGCTTTCAGATGGTTTTGGAATTTCTGGATTTGGACTTAGGTAGCCTAATTTATGATGTTTGCACTAGAATGCGTTCTGTGAATCTGTTTTTGCGGTTCTGGTGTAGTATCTTGCATTTTTGACCTGGTTACACTCGAAACTGGGTTAAGTGACCTTCTGTAATATTTTAACCCTATCTATTAGCTTCGAAACGGTGGGTCTTGTACCTTCATCTGATAATCGCAGTGCCTTTGGTGCTATTACCGCAAAATGACGTCAAAAACTGTTTTTTTCAGGGTTAAAGCTAGTTCCATTTCCGGATTTTTCTGGTTTCCTCTAATGCTTATGTATGCTTATGGAACCCTATTTCGGTAGTATTTGGCATTGGTTTATGACTTGTAATTGAGTCTTATTGTGCTTATTTGAATATTTTAGGGCTTGACTTTCATTTCCGGACTTTTCCCTAACTTGAATTGTACTTGTACTACTTGGGGCTTATTGAATGGCTATTGAATGAACTTATTATGTGTGTGCCTTTGGGAGTGATTGAGGAAAACAAACGAAGCCTTGATGGCTGGAAAAGTAAAGAAAGACAAGGGGAAGTGCTGTCCAAATGTTTGTAGGAGCTTCGGTGCAGTCTCGGGAGATTTGCTATATCTTGATGTAGAAATGTCGGAATTGAGTTCCGTTTGTTGCGTTCTAAACTAGATTCATAGGGCTATAAACCGTGTGAATTTCAGATCTTGTTTCTATTTTTCCAATTTATGGTGATTTTTCAAAGATGACTGAAATCTTGTACCTGTTCTGTCCTCCATTGGACGAGGCAGCAACTTGCGACTTGAATTCGACTGACTTACGTTCTGAATCTTACAATAGTGTTTTCTGGAAAGTTATAGCCCTTTGAATGTATTTCTCAACGGTATAACTTTTATTAATTTTGGACTTACAAAACTTGAGATATGATTTTTCATATAAGGTCGCGCGAAACTGGAAAAATTCTGTTTTCCTAGTATTGATCTTGCATTCATTATCTACTTCAAGTTTGGATTTGGTCAGTCACTGTAGGAAGGGCTTTGAGGTTGTTCATGCTTTAAGACTAATTGTTACCTTTTCACTCCGAGGTCAACTCTTTGCTTTGCATTAATGGTTCTTTTGACTAGGCATATGGCTCGTAACCGAGTCTCACTTGCGAATTCCATACTCGGTCTTGGAGTCGAGTTTTAAGTGTTTGCCTTGATTGTTCTAGGAGGTAACGACGAGTAAAGTCACACTTGGGAAGGAAACTTTCGAAATTATCCTTGTTTGATCCGGTGAGTGTACTTTCCTGAGTTATTGTTAAACTGGTTTTCTGTACTTGCAACTTGCTACTTGAATATCTTTCCCGACTGTTTACCTTGTATGAGACGAGGGTGTACTTTATCACACTCGTTCTCTTGCCTGCACTTGTTATGTTCTTGAACTTGTTACTTGCACTTGTTATGCGATCGTTTGGAAGTGTGTCCACGATCGTTCTGTTAAACTTGATCGTCCTGTTAACCCTGAGCTCAACCTCATGGGGAGTTAATTAAATCGAGTCATGCAAGGACTTGGTCGAGAAAATTGACAATCCGTGGGTGCCTGTTTTTATGGAATCTTTGAGTATTGAGACTCTTGATTCCGGTATACTCGAGTATTACCATTCCTGTTTCTATTTGGCGTTCGGGCCCGGTAAGGGGTATGAATGGTGAACGGGATTCGGCGTTAAAGCGGTGTTCTACTGGACTGGTTTTCTTTAGTTGGAAGTTGACGGAGGGTCAACGTAGTCGGATCAAGTACTGCAACGGGAAATTGGCTCCTGAGGGCCATCTGTATCCTTTCTATCTAAAGTTGTTTACATATCTCCTTATTTGGTACACCTATGTGATTATTGAGCATGAAGTTCCTTGGTCCTTGATTGTTATTATTATTTTTGGTACCTCATTGAGCTTATAGCTCACCCCGTTTTGTTATCCTTATTTTCCTTACAGGAAAATCTTTTGGAAACAATGATGTTTGGAAGCATGAGTTGAGCTAGATATATATTCTTTTGTATAGCTCCTCAATAGATAGAAACCTTGAATATATTTCGATCAAACAACTCCCTTTTGATTTGTAAATTGGCAATCATGTATTTATATATATATAAGAGTGTTTAATCCTGTACATGGGTTACCCCGCTCGAACGTGTTCATTCTTTATGGTTACATGGAGTTTAATGAATTTCTGAGATTTCGGACGAGTATAGTATCCAAGTGTGAAAAGAAAAAAAAAGAGTCTGGCAGGAATTTCGACAATACTATGGGTTGGTAAGTTACATTTAACTTGGAGGTTTCCCAATCGTTCGTTTTCTTTGGTTTCTATCACGCGTGCTATAGAGTTGGGAGTGATTTGACCCCGTAGTCCCGGCGAGAGCTGGGCAGGCGGTCCGCCGAACCCTTTGGTTCGCCTTAGGGGTAGGTGGGGCTGTCACAGGTGGTATCAGAGCTGCTTCGCGTGGTCTCTGCGCGGAGTGAGCTTGGGCCAAGTGGTGTTATGGTCCCTATTCCGTGAATGTGTACGAATGTTTAAGTGCTCTTTTGAGCATAAGCTTTGGATCATGAAATGTTTTAGGTTTTAAACCTTTATCATGGTACTTGGAGACAATAGATCTGTAGGTCTGGTAAGAATCTCGATTGTAGATGGATTACTCTTGGGACTGGCCAGCCCGAGTTGTGAATTATCTTATTTTGGGATTCTTGTACCCGACTACTAAATAGCCGAGAGCCTAGGTTAGAAATGACTTGGGCGGACTAGAAATTCGATTCTATGGAACGTCATGTGATGTGTTAGGGTTTCATTACGAATGATTAACCATGCCTAAGATATAAATTGTAGAGTGTGCCCGAAACCCTAGAGAGGGACAGTTTTTAGTTGGTTGCTCTTGTACCAGTGGCTTAGTTAGTATCATGAAGGATGTGTCCTTTTGCTTGTATCCATTTGACTGCTAATGTGTGATCTGTTTGTGTTAGATGTGTTATATGTATATTGCCTACTTATATCACTTGCACCTGCATACTTTGGTTTTAATACCGTATTCGTGGTCCAACCCTAGACTGGTCAAGCCATATGGAAGGCACCCGTAGTGGACGTGGTCGTGGTCGCGGAATTAGGCAACCCACGACTGAAGGGGATACTAGGGGAACTACGTCTGAACCAAACCCTGAACCTAGGGTTGATCCGAACGTACAAGTGGCCGCAGCCATTCAACGAATGACTGACCTGTTGGCTCATGTAGTAGAACATCAAGGTCAAAATCCTAATCATCAGCCGGGAAATCCTGGTAATCATATCGAGGGTGAGGATAAAGCTCTTGAACGATTTCAGAAGTTTTTGCCACCGAAATTCCTGGGAGGACCAGACCCCGATGTGGCCGAGAGATGGTTAGAGAAGATGATTGATATCTTTGCCGCGCTACACTACACTGAGGAGCGACATGTGACATTTGCCGTCTTCCAACTGGAGGGAGCGGCCCGATCTTGGTGGAACATCATAAGGATGAAATGGGAAAGAGAACAAACCCTAAGGACGTGGGTGAATTTCATGAGAGAGTTCAACACGAAGTATTTCCCACCTCTGATCCAGGAAAAGAAGGAAGATGAGTTCATTAGGCTCCGCCAGGGAACTCAAACCGTCGTCGAATATGAGAGCCAGTTCACCAGGTTGTCCAAGTTCGCTCCCGAGCTTATCGTGACTGAGCAAAGGAGGGTAAGGCGTTTCGTCCAAGGATTAAACGTTGAGATTCAGAAGGACTTGGCCGTGGCCCAACTTAATACTTTTAGTGATGCGGTGGAGAAAGCTCAACGAGTTGAAAGTGCGAGGTTACAAGTTAAGAATTTTCAAGTCAAGAAAAGGGGATTTCCTGGAAGCCGTTCGGAGCAAGGAGATAAAAGTACACCTCCTAAGATTGGAAGGGGAAACGGAGGAGTACAACTACCTGGGATGTCAAGTGGTGCCTTACAAAAAGGCTCAGTCTCCACTTCCCGTGGTCCCTGCGGGTACTGTGGGAAGCCAAATCACACGGAGGAGGTCTGCTGGAAGAAAGGAGGAAAATGTCTGCGTTGTGGGAGCGTAGATCATCAAATTGCAAATTGCCCAAGCCGAGCTCGAGAAGGGAGTAGGAGGCAACAGCCAACCACGACCAACCCTGACCAGTCGAAGGGGGAAAAGAACGGATCGAAAGTGTCAGCTAGAGTGTACTCCTTAGAACAACAACAAGTCTCTGACCCATTTGAGGACGTGGAAGGTAAGATTCTGGTATTCCACCGTTTGCTCACTGTTTGCAATTTGGGGAAAGAAGAATTCAATGAGCTTGGCTAGTGAAGGGATACTGATTGGGTAGCTAAGTATGATACTCAATTTGACTACGAGAAGGAAGTAATAAAGTTTTTGTATCCCGAAGAAGGCAATGATAAGGAATTTCGAGGACGAAATTCCATTAAGGGGGAGAGAGTGCGAGAGCCCGAAATTTTCTAAGTTTCTAGGGTTATTTTATTGTTCGCCCGCCTTTTCGACATTTTCTTTATTAGAAAATTTCCCAGATAATTTTATTGAGTAAATATAGTTTTTAGATGATTTTTCTAGTATCAAATAGGTTTGAGAAATTAAGAGCGTATACCGGACGTGGGACCCACTAGTGCGAAAGTTCGGAAAAATTCGGCCAACTAGGTTAAGTTTTGGATACTGGAATTAATTTACCGGGTGTTAAGAGATATGTAGAGGATGCTAAGTGGATTGGTATAAGAGAGACAAGTTAGGTAAGCATTTAATAAAAGGTGACAAGTGTCACCATGGGATTGCTTCTTACAATAAGACCACTATTCACCTTTTTTATTTGACCAAATAAAGCACAAAATTAACCAAAATTTCTCCATTTTCTCTCCTCTAGTGGCCGGCCCTCGCTCTCCAAAAGAAAGAAAGAAACTCTTTAAGTTTTGCTTCCATTTAGCTCAAAATCATCCAACCAACCATTGAAACTTGAAATTTCTCCATAAAACCTCTTCAATTAGTGTTAGTGAGTTGATTTGTGGAGTTATTTGGAAAGCTAAGAGGACCTATTGCTCCCTCTCTCTTGTTTCTAAGGTGAGTTGAGAAGAACCATTCTCCTCCCTCTAATGATGCTTAATTTGTGATTAGTGGTAGTATAAGGTGCAATATTATGGATTACATCTTGATTTATGGTTGAATTAGTGAAGTTTTCTATTTATTGGTGATTTTTCTGTTTTAATATGAACATGATTGTGTGGATATCTATGATGATTGGAAATGGTATATAATGACTCCAGGAGGTGGAAAAAGTGGGTAATTACAACCAATTTCTGTTTGGAAGAAAAATTGACAAGTTAGGGTTTTTATGAATAACATTCTGCCCGGTTTTATAGCTCCTAGTTAGAGGCCGAATTGGCCTTGGGTCAAAACATAAAAGTTGTAGGGAATGAGATGTTTGAGGTACCTGAAAAATTTCAGATCAATCGGAGTAGTGTAACTTGAGAAAAGTCGAAATTACCCTTGCTGTTCTGGTTTTACCCGAATTTGGGAATTGCTTCTGTAATTGGTTATTTTGGCTAGGAATGCTTCCGAATTGGTTGTTGAGGTCTTCTGATGAAATGTATCCCTGTTTCTTAGCTTTCAGATGGTTTTGGAATTTCTGGATTTGGACTTAGGTAGCCTAATTTATGATGTTTGCACTAGAATGCGTTCTGTGAATCTGTTTTTGCGGTTCTGGTGTAGTATCTTGCATTTTTGACCTGGTTACACTCGAAACTGGGTTAAGTGACCTTCTGTAATATTTTAACCCTATCTATTAGCTTCGAAACGGTGGGTCTTGTACCTTCATCTGATAATCGCAGTGCCTTTGGTGCTATTACCGCAAAATGACGTCAAAAACTGTTTTTTTCAGGGTTAAAGCTAGTTCCATTTCCGGATTTTTCTGGTTTCCTCTAATGCTTATGTATGCTTATGGAACCCTATTTCGGTAGTATTTGGCATTGGTTTATGACTTGTAATTGAGTCTTATTGTGCTTATTTGAATATTTTAGGGCTTGACTTTCATTTCCGGACTTTTCCCTAACTTGAATTGTACTTGTACTACTTGGGGCTTATTGAATGGCTATTGAATGAACTTATTATGTGTGTGCCTTTGGGAGTGATTGAGGAAAACAAACGAAGCCTTGATGGCTGGAAAAGTAAAGAAAGACAAGGGGAAGTGCTGTCCAAATGTTTGTAGGAGCTTCGGTGCAGTCTCGGGAGATTTGCTATATCTTGATGTAGAAATGTCGAAATTGAGTTCCGTTTATTGCGTTCTAAACTAGATTCATAGGGCTATAAACCGTGTGAATTTCAGATCCTGTTTCTATTTTTCCAATTTATGGTGATTTTTCAAAAATGACTGAAATCTTGTACCTGTTCTGTCCTCCATTGGACGAGGCAGCAACTTGCGACTTGAATTCGACTGACTTACGTTCTGAATCTTACAATAGTGTTTTCTGGAAAGTTATAGCCCTTTGAATGTATTTCTCAACGGTATAACTTTTATTAATTTTGGACTTAAAAAACTTGAGATATGATTTTTCATATAAGGTCGCGCGGAACTGGAAAAATTCTATTTTCCTACTATTGATCTTGCTTTCATTATCTACTTCAAATTTGGATTTGGTCAGTCACTGTAGGAAGGGCTTTGAGGTTGTTCGTGCTTTAAGACTAATTGTTACCTTTTCACTCCGAGGTCAACTCTTTGCTTTGCATTAATGGTTCTTTTGACTAGGCATATGGCTCGTAACCGAGTCTCACTTGCGAATTCCATACTCGGTCTTGGAGTCGAGTTTTAAGTGTTTGCCTTGATTGTTCTAGGAGGTAACGACGAGTAAAGTCACACTTGGGAAGGAAACTTTCGAAATTATCCTTGTTTGATCCGGTGAGTGTACTTTCCTGAGTTATTGTTAAACTGGTTTTCTGTACTTGCAACTTGCTACTTGAATATCTTTCCCGACTGTTTACCTTGTATGAGACGAGGGTGTACTTTATCACACTCGTTCTCTTGCCTGCACTTGTTATGTTCTTGAACTTGTTACTTGCACTTGTTATGCGATCGTTTGGAAGTGTGTCCACGATCGTTCTGTTAAACTTGATCGTCCTGTTAACCCTGAGCTCAACCTCATGGGGAGTTAATTAAATCGAGTCATGCAAGGACTTGGTCGAGAAAATTGACAATCCGTGGGTGCCTGTTTTTATGGAATCTTTGAGTATTGAGACTCTTGATTCCGGTATACTCGAGTATTACCATTCCTGTTTCTATTTGGCGTTCGGGCCCGGTAAGGGGTATGAATGGTGAACGGGATTCGGCGTTAAAGCGGTGTTCTACTGGACTGGTTTTCTTTAGTTGGAAGTTGACGGAGGGTCAACGTAGTCGGATCAAGTACTGCAACGGGAAATTGGCTCCTGAGGGCCATCTGTATCCTTTCTATCTAAAGTTGTTTACATATCTCCTTATTTGGTACACCTATGTGATTATTGAGCATGAAGTTCCTTGGTCCTTGATTGTTATTATTATTTTTGGTACCTCATTGAGCTTATAGCTCACCCCGTTTTGTTATCCTTATTTTCCTTACAGGAAAATCTTTTGGAAACAATGATGTTTGGAAGCATGAGTTGAGCTAGATATATATTCTTTTGTATAGCTCCTCAATAGATAGAAACCTTGAATATATTTCGATCAAACAACTCCCTTTTGATTTGTAAATTGGCAATCATGTATTTATATATATATAAGAGTGTTTAATCCTGTACATGGGTTACCCCGCTCGAACGTGTTCATTCTTTATGGTTACATGGAGTTTAATGAATTTCTGAGATTTCGGACGAGTATAGTATCCAAGTGTGAAAAGAAAAAAAAAGAGTCTGGCAGGAATTTCGACAATACTATGGGTTGGTAAGTTACATTTAACTTGGAGGTTTCCCAATCGTTCGTTTTCTTTGGTTTCTATCACGCGTGCTATAGAGTTGGGAGTGATTTGACCCCGTAGTCCCGGCGAGAGCTGGGCAGGCGGTCCGCCGAACCCTTTGGTTCGCCTTAGGGGTAGGTGGGGCTGTCACAGGTGGTATCAGAGCTGCTTCGCGTGGTCTCTGCGCGGAGTGAGCTTGGGCCAAGTGGTGTTATGGTCCCTATTCCGTGAATGTGTACGAATGTTTAAGTGCTCTTTTGAGCATAAGCTTTGGATCATGAAATGTTTTAGGTTTTAAACCTTTATCATGGTACTTGGAGACAATAGATCTGTAGGTCTGGTAAGAATCTCGATTGTAGATGGATTACTCTTGGGACTGGCCAGCCCGAGTTGTGAATTATCTTATTTTGGGATTCTTGTACCCGACTACTAAATAGCCGAGAGCCTAGGTTAGAAATGACTTGGGCGGACTAGAAATTCGATTCTATGGAACGTCATGTGATGTGTTAGGGTTTCATTACGAATGATTAACCATGCCTAAGATATAAATTGTAGAGTGTGCCCGAAACCCTAGAGAGGGACAGTTTTTAGTTGGTTGCTCTTGTACCAGTGGCTTAGTTAGTATCATGAAGGATGTGTCCTTTTGCTTGTATCCATTTGACTGCTAATGTGTGATCTGTTTGTGTTAGATGTGTTATATGTATATTGCCTACTTATATCACTTGCACCTGCATACTTTGGTTTTAATACCGTATTCGTGGTCCAACCCTAGACTGGTCAAGCCATATGGAAGGCACCCGTAGTGGACGTGGTCGTGGTCGCGGAATTAGGCAACCCACGACTGAAGGGGATACTAGGGGAACTACGTCTGAACCAAACCCTGTACCTAGGGTTGATCCGAACGTACAAGTGGCCGCAGCCATTCAACGAATGACTGACCTGTTGGCTCATGTAGTAGAACATCAAGGTCAAAATCCTAATCATCAGCCGGGAAATCCTGGTAATCATATCGAGGGTGAGGATAAAGCTCTTGAACGATTTCAGAAGTTTTTGCCACCGAAATTCCTGGGAGGACCAGACCCCGATGTGGCCGAGAGATGGTTAGAGAAGATGATTGATATCTTTGCCGCGCTACACTACACTGAGGAGCGACATGTGACATTTGCCGTCTTCCAACTGGAGGGAGCGGCCCGATCTTGGTGGAACATCATAAGGATGAAATGGGAAAGAGAACAAACCCTAAGGACGTGGGTGAATTTCATGAGAGAGTTCAACACGAAGTATTTCCCACCTCTGATCCAGGAAAAGAAGGAAGATGAGTTCATTAGGCTCCGCCAGGGAACTCAAACCGTCGTCGAATATGAGAGCCAGTTCACCAGGTTGTCCAAGTTCGCTCCCGAGCTTATCGTGACTGAGCAAAGGAGGGTAAGGCGTTTCGTCCAAGGATTAAACGTTGAGATTCAGAAGGACTTGGCCGTGGCCCAACTTAATACTTTTAGTGATGCGGTGGAGAAAGCTCAACGAGTTGAAAGTGCGAGGTTACAAGTTAAGAATTTTCAAGTCAAGAAAAGGGGATTTCCTGGAAGCCGTTCGGAGCAAGGAGATAAAAGTACACCTCCTAAGATTGGAAGGGGAAACGGAGGAGTACAACTACCTGGGATGTCAAGTGGTGCCTTACAAAAAGGCTCAGTCTCCACTTCCCGTGGTCCCTGCGGGTACTGTGGGAAGCCAAATCACACGGAGGAGGTCTGCTGGAAGAAAGGAGGAAAATGTCTGCGTTGTGGGAGCGTAGATCATCAAATTGCAAATTGCCCAAGCCGAGCTCGAGAAGGGAGTAGGAGGCAACAGCCAACCACGACCAACCCTGACCAGTCGAAGGGGGAAAAGAATGGATCGAAAGTGTCAGTTAGGGTGTACTCCTTAGAACGACATCAAGTCTCTGACCCATTTGAGGACGTGGAAGGTAAGATTCTGGTATTCCACCGTTTGCTCACTGTTTGCAATTTGGGGAAGGAAGAATTCAATGAGCTTGGCTAGTGAAGGGATACTGATTGGGTAGCTAAGTTTGATACTCAATTTGACTGCGAGAAGGAAGTAGTAAAATTTTTTGTATCCCGAAGAAGGCAATGATAAGGAATTTCGAGGATGAAATTCTTTTAAGGGGGAGAGAGTGTGAGAACCCGAAATTTTCTAAGTATCTAGGGTTATTTTATTGTTCGCCCGCCTTTTCGACATTTTCTTTATTAGAAAATTTTTCAGATAATTTTATTGAGTAAATATAGGTTTTAGATGATTTTTCTAGTATCAGTTAGTTTTTGAGAAATTAAGAACATATATCGGACGTGGGACCCACTAGTGCGAAAAGTTCGGAAAAATTCGGCCAACTAGGTTAAGTTTTGGATACTGGAATTCATTTATCGGGTGTTAAGAGATAAGTAGAGGATGCTAAGTGGATTGGTATAAGAGAGACAAAAGTTAGGCAAGTCTTTAATGAGGTGACAAGTGTCACCATTTGGTTGGAGGGACTTGCAAGACCACTATTCATTTTCTTACCATTGACCAAATAAATCACAAAAATCACCAAAATTTCACCATTTTCTTCTTCTCTAGTGGCCGGCCCTCTCTCTCAAGAAAGGAAGAAAGAAAGCTCTCCAAGTTTGCTCCAATCTTGCTCCAATCTTCTAAACCAACCATTTACTCTTGATTTTGCTCCATAAAAACACTTAAGGGAGTGATAGTGAGGTGTTGTGTGGAGTTATTTGGAAAGCTAAGAGGACCTATTGCTCTCTCTCTCTCTTGTTTCTAAGGTGAGTTGTGAAGAACCACTTTCCTTCCTCTAATGATGCCTAATTTATGCTTAGTGGTGGAATAAGATGCAACTTTATGGATTATTTCTTGATTTGTGGTTGAATTGATGAAGTTTTATAATTTTTGGGAATTTTTCTGTTTTACTATGAACATGATTGTGTGGCTATGTATGATGATTGGAAATGGTATGTAAGGGATATAGGAGGTGGAAAAAGTGGATAATGGCAATCAATTTCTATTTTGGACCAAAAATTGAAAAGTTAGGGTTTATGAAGTTACATTCTGCCCGGTTTTGTAGCTCTTAGTTAGAGGCCGAATTGGCCTTGGCTTAAAACATGAAAGTTGTAGGGAATGATATTTTAGAGGTACCTACAAAATTTCAGGTCAATCGGAGTAGCGTAGCCTGAGAAAAGTCGAAATTACCTTTGCTGTTCTGGTTTTACCCGAATTTGGGAATTGCTTCTGTAATTGGTTATTTTGGTTAGGAATGCTTCCGAATTGGTTGTTGAGGCCTTCTGATGAAATATAGCCATGTTTCTTAGCTTTCAGCTGGTTTTGGAATTTCTGGATTTGGACTTGGATAGCCTGATTTATGATGTTTCTGCTAGAATGCGTTCTGTAAATCTATTTTTGTGATTCAAGTGTAGTATCTTGCATTTTTGACCTAGTTACACTCAAAACTGGGTTGAGTGACCTTCTGCAATATTGTAGCCCAATCTCTTAGCTTCGAAACGGTGGGTCTTGGACCTTTATCCGATAATCGTAGTGCCTTTGGTGCCATTACCGCAAAATGACGTCAAAACTATTTTTTTTCAGGGTTAAAGCGAGTTCCATTCCGGATTTTTCTGGTTTCCTCTAATGCTTATGTATGCTTATGGAGCCCTATTGTGGTAATATTTGGCATTGGTTTATGACTTGTAATCGAGTCTTATTGTGTTTATTTGAATAGTTTAGGGGTTGACTTTCATATCCGGTCATTTCCTAGCTAAATTTTGTACTTGAATGCCATTAAACCTATTGAACGGCTTTTGGGAATGAGATTATTATTGTACGAGATGTTGGGACTGATTTGAGGAAATAACGAAGCCATGATGGCTGGAAAATAGGTAAACACAAAGGATATGCTGCCGAAATTTTACTTGAAGGCTAGTTGGATTTACTTGTGATTTGAGTGAAGGGCTTTTGGGTTGTTTGAGCCTAGGTTTTCATGTTACCTTTTCGTTTCTAAAAATCATGTTTTGCACCCTTGCATTAGTAATTATTTGGCGAGGCATACGACTGGTAGTCGAGTCTCACATGTGCATTCTGTATACTCGATTTTTGAAAGTGGAACCTTCAATTGTTTTACTTTGGTTCTTTTAGGGTTTCTTGGCGATTAAAGCCAATCTGAAGTGAAAACTGACTTGAACCGGTGAGTGTACCACTCCCCTAAGTTATTGCTAAACTGGTTTTCTGTACTTGCAACTTGCTATTTGAATATCTTCCCCGACTGTTTATCTTGTATGAGACGAGAGTATACTTTATCACACTCGTTCTCTTGCCTGTACTGAACAAACTGAAATCTATTACTTGTACTTGTTATGTACTTGAACTTGTTACTTGCACTTGTGATGCGATCGTTTGGAAGTGAGTCCACGATCGTCCTGTTAAACTTGATCGTTTGGCGTTCGGGCCCGGTAAGGGGGTATGAATGGTGAACAGGATTCGGCATTAAAGCGGTGTTCTACTGGACTGGTTTTCTTTAGTTGAAAGTTGACGGAGGGTCAACGTAGTCGGATCAAGTACTGCAACGGGAAATTGGCTCCTGAGAGCCATCTGTATCCTTTCTATCTAAGTTGTTTACATATCTCCTTATTTGGTACACCTATGTGATTAATTGAGCATGAAGTTCCTTGGTCCTTGATTGTTATTATTATTTTTGGTACCTCATTGAGCTTATAGCTCACCCCGTTTTGTTATCCTTGTTTTCCTTACAGGAAAATCTTTTGGGAACAATGATGTTTGGAAGCATGAGTTGAGCTAGATATATATTCTTTTGTATAGCTCCTCAATAAATAGAAACCTTGAATGTATTTCGATCCAACAACTCTCTTTTGAATTGTAATTTTGCAATCATGTATTTATATATATATATAAGAGTGTTTACTCATGTACATGTATTACCCCGCTCGAACGTGTTCATTCTTTATGGCTACCTGGAGTTTAATGAAATTACTGAGATTTCGGACGAGTATAGTATCCAAGTGTGAAAAGAAAAAAAAAGAGTCTGGCAGGAATTTCGACAATACTATGGGTTGGTAAGTTACATTTAACTTGGAGGTTTCCCAATCGTTCGTTTTCTTTGGTTTCTATCACGCGTGCTATAGAGTTGGGAGTGATTTGACCCCGTAGTCCCGGCGAGAGTTGGGCAGGCGGTCCGCCAAACCCTTTGGTTCACCTTAGGGGGAGGTGGGGTTGTCACAGGTCATGTGATAAGGAGTATGACGAAAACTTTCATCCTAAGTAGCATGGAAGTTCCATCGGCGTCAACTCTTGTTTTTGGTTCAACATCACCAATGAGCTATTCTTCCATGTTAAGGATCAAAGGCATTCCCGTCTCGATTAAGAAGACTTTTGCCATGCTCGAATTTGGATCCGAATCCAAAATTTCTAAGCATGATGATGATTCATCAAGCACCGGATCGCCCTCTTCCTATGAAAATCTTCAATAAAAGTTTTTTATTAAAGATCCCGCTGTTTCTTCTGTTGTAATGCCTACTATGATGACAAACACTTTAAGTCTCATAGAGCAAGTTTCAAACATGTCCAAGATGATGGAGACTATGATGAAACACATCAAGGACCAAAATACTATCATCACCCAACTACTCATTTAGAAAGATCACGCTCCTGAAGGAAATCATATGAACTCTAAGGAGTACCAAGAGAGTGAAATTTCTTCATTTAAAGGCAAGGACAAGGTGAAGGAAATATATGTGACCGCTGAGAAAACTATCCCAGTAGAATAACTGAAAGAATTTGTTGAAAACGTGATTAAAGACAAAAAAGAAAGTGGTTCAAAGTCAAGTTTTGCCTACTCCAAACCTTACAATGCTAGAATTGACAACCCAATAATATCTGTTAGAAATTATCTGCCTAAATTTCAACAATTCGATGGAAAAGGCAATCCAAAATAACATATGGCTCATTTCATCGAGACCTGCAATAATGATGGAACCTATGGTGACTTGCTAGTCAAATAGTTTGTTCAGTCTTTGAAGGGCAATGCATTTGATTGGTACATTGATCTCACACCGGGATCCATCGACAGTTAAGAATAGTTTGAACAAGAGTTCTTAAATCACTTCTACAGTATTAGAAGAACAATTAGTATGTTGGAATTGACTAACACTTGCCAATGAAAAGATGAACATGTGGTCAACTACATCGATAGGTTGAGAAATTTGAATCTTAATTGCAAAGATAGACTGTCTAAACCCTCTGCTATAGAAATGTGCATTCGAAGAATGCATTGGAGCTTAACTTACATTCTACAAGGTATACGACCAAATACATTCGAAGAATTAGCTACTCGGGCTCATGATATGGAGTTGAGCATTGCAACTAATGCAACTGATAGACTTCTTATTCAAACTCCACGAGTGCAACCGCCTTGTCAAAGTAATGAAAGACAAGACAATAAAAAAGGGGGCAAGCTTTCTTCAAGACTCAATAACAAAGAATCTATGGCGATAAACACGGCTTCCATAAAGATTGCTATTAAAGTGAGATGAAAAGTCACTGAAAAGTTAGACTCCTCTCAAAATAAATCAACAAGAAGGTCCATCTTAAAAAAGATGCAGGAAAAGGAGTATCCTTTCCTTGAGTCTGATTTATATGGAATGTTCGATGATCTTTTCAAGGAGAAAATCCTTGAACTTCCCGACATGAAGCCCCTCGAGGAAACTGGTCGAGTCGATGATCCAAATTATTGTTGTTACCATCGGTTGATTGGTCATCCCCTCACTAAATGCTTTATTTTTAAAGACAAAATCATCCAATTAGCCCAGCAAGGAAAAATCCTTCTCGAGAAGGATAAAGTATCGGCAAACCAAACAACAATAATGTTTGGATCTGTGTGTTATTCGATAAAAGTTCCATCTTCATCAAGCAATGCTCTGTCTGTAAAAAAGAAGTTTGAAAAATATTCAATTGAAAATATTATTGAAAATGATAATGAAGGATGGAGTTTAGTCACTCGAAAAGGGACTTACAAGCCAAAAATAAAGAAGTACATCATTTTGAAAGACATTCGTTTGACAAAGATTAAAGCGACAGAAAAACAATAAAGTGTAATAAAGAAACGAAAAGGAGTGGCCGTAACACCAGTCCCTTCAAATTATCCGCTATTTCAAGAGATTAGACAACCTGTCACACTGAGAGAGTTATGCCAAAGGGATATTTAAGTGATGATGGTGATGATTTTATTTCTTGTAATGTCACTAAGGTTGAAAATCATCAAATTACACAAATTGGCACTGAATTTGGGAAAAACTCAAAATCAATGATAAATCACCTGTAGATTGTACAACAACTATCATTTTTTATGATGATGATTTGACAGTTGACTCCAAAATTCACAATCGACCCTTGTTTGTTAGTGCATATGTCCGAGAACAGAAAATGAATCGAATATTGATTTGATGGGGGATCTGCTGTTAGTATCATGTCCGTACGCGCTATGAAAGAACTCAAAATTTTGAGCGATAAACTCTCTCAAAGCTGCCTCATGATCCAAGGACTTAATCAAGGGGGGCAATGAGCAATCGGTCTCATAAGGGTTGAATTGCTTATTGATGCTAAAACCTCTTATAACATGTTCTTGGGGAGACTCTGGATTCATGAGAATAAAATTATATCATCTATACTTCATCAATATTTTAAATATTATCGAAATGGTATAGTTAAGAAAGTTACTGCGGATGATAAGCCTTCACTGATGCTAAAACACACTTTGTCGATGTCAAATTTTATTTTCAAAAAGAAGCGAAAAGAAAAGAATCAGTAAGAGAAGAAAGTCAAGATTCCAAGACACCTATTTTGTATTACATTCCGAAATCAAAGAGAAAAGAAGATCAGTCTTCTTTTATCAATGTGATGTATTAAATGTTCTACTCACCAAAATAGAGTCTGTTAAAAGTGAGAAAGTGACCTTGTAAGGATTTGTTCGTCCCAAAGAAGGACTCGCAGTGGAACATTACTCATTACCAACCCATCGGACCAAAGAAAGTTTTGATCCAAACCCATATAGGCTTCTTGCTAAGGCGGGTTATAAGTCAAATAAGAAGAATGCATTGGGCAGACTCCCTCCCGAAACAACTGGTGAAAACACTCATGAATTGACACCTACGCAAAAAATGTTGAAAGAAAAAAGGTTATAATGTCGAAAGTTCATCAATAGGTCTTGGTTATCAATCGCCTTCTCCTGTTCGTATAGTGATCAAAAGGGCAAGTTGTAATTACGTGAATAAAAAAATGAAGGTCACAAGTCAAAAGAGATCTATTTTCGATAGATTGAGAAATAAGTCAAAGTGTACTTCTGTATTTGACAGACTTAACCCACAACCAAAGAATTTAAAATCGCCCATCTATGAGAGATTAGACGATAAAAAATAAGAGCAGCAAGTTGTCAGGAAAGAAAGTTTCGTTCTAATAAAGAAGAACGGACCAAGAAAGTGAGTCTCCAATTTTTTCATACACTATTGAAACTTGTTTAACGTAAGAATTGAGACCATTTTTTAAGAACAGAGTCAAGAAAATATTGCTTCCTGTCATCATATTACGATCAGTGATCCTGAGGAAGAAACATTGCTTCCTGCCATCAAATATTGCTTCCTGCCGTCAATGCTTCTTGTCAAGCGATTAAAACAAAGATACCACCTATTAAATTATTCAATTTGTAACAGTTATCAATCCACTTGATCTCAATAGTTAACCAGAATCCAAACTTGAATAACCAAATTCTTGATCCAACCATTCACTTTGTTAGGATCCAAGTACTTGTGAGCAATCCAGTCTCGCAACTAAACTCTGATACCTATTTATAAGGAGCATTATTTGGCCAAAAATTCAAATAACAATAGGAAACCAATTCTATTTCTTAGACTTGTATAGAATAAGAAATAACTTCTAATCCTAAACAAAATAGAAAATTCATTGGCTACTACTTCAAGTAACTAAAACTAATTAGAAAACTAGTTACTTCCACACAAAATAAGAAACCTGCTTAAAAGAAATTAAGCCAATTTTCTAACAACTTACTGTATTTGAATTCAAAATAAACATGTGATATTTTTTATTAAAATATCCAACACTTTCTTTTTGCTTCGTAATAAGAGGTATTCCGGGTGGCTTGTAAATAGAGAAGTGAAGCAACTTTTTTGGTTTTCTGGTTTTGGCGGAAGTTAGCTTGAAAAGAATACAAAAGAAGATGAAACTAGTCCACAAAGACTTGATTACAGAGAAAGAAGGGGGAAGGGATGAATTCATTGGATCTTGGGAAGGGAATGTAAGTGAGAAATTTTAGATTCAAATCCTCTTACTCACAGTAAAAAAAAATTACAAAGTTGAAAGAAAAAAAAGAAATTAGTTCATAAATAGTTAATTACAGAGCTAAAGGGCATGCAATTGGACATATTATCAGTGTTTTGGCGAAATGGCAGCAAAATATTTGCTAATGTAAACTGGTAATTTGTTTCCCTGTTTTAAAAATGTTAAAATCCCTATTTAATTTAATAGCTTCCAAGATTTTGTTAGGTCTCAACTAGATGTTTGATTTAAAATAGTCTACTAAAAGATCTAGAAGTAACATGCATAGATATTTATTGAGTTCGAGGTGATTGATGTCAAGTTGGAATGTGTTGCAATTTCAGAATATAATTAATATTTATTTCTTGGATCTGTAGATCTTCAGATCTGCTGTACATTTGGTACGTTTGATTTATTTTCTAGTATTAATGTAGATTTCATAAATGAAATTATAATTTTTTGTCAAAAGAATTATTCAACTAAATGAATGGATATAATTTAAACATGTTATAACCATTAATATTCAACTACATGAATGCAGAGGATTGCCCTTTATACTCCCGTGCCACGAAAGGGTGACAGGTTGTCGATACCTGTGCAATAATAAAAATAAATCTAGTTGCCAATCGGAGTAATCAAAACCCAATTCTGAGTACTGGAGCAGGGACTCTAGGTGTGCAATGGATTACTTGATTCACTCTGTTCCCGAAGAGTTTGTTTAATCCGATACAGCAGAATGAGATTGCTTATTCACAAGGAATTATTGATTCGTAAACAGGGCAAGTAGGGTCGTATCCCCAGGGATTGGGGAGAATTCGTTTCTTTTCAATTTCGGGATACGGGGGTTTTTATTGGAATAAAAATAAAAATAATTCAACAATTCAACCAAAAACAAACAATTAACTAATACGAATGTAGACAGGAATTAAATCAATAATAGACAAAGTCTAGCAAAGGATACAACTTCTCAGACACAGTCCGCTCATCCGATCATCGATGCAAGGGAGATTCATTTAATTTATCAATAGGTTAGTTATAGTCGCCGACAAACTCTGACGACCAGCCTTTCCTTAGTTTATTGATAACCAAGGTACGACCATTAATTACCCCTAACCAGGAAACACCCCTAGATATGACTGTAGGAGTTAATTCCCTAATTGCATTAAGAATCAGAAAAGCCTAACCCTAATCAATAACACGCTACGAGAGTTATTTAGATCAGATCGTACGTTCCCCTAGTGTGTATAAGCACTAGTTGCCACTGACATTAATTGATTAAACAAGTACGGATTTAATTGATCAATTTGGCAGGAGATTAACAAGTCACCTTGAATATCGGACCCTTGAAATCCAATTAACAAAATAATCTCATAGAAATTCAAATAGAAAACGTGCAAATATCAACAAATTAAGGAACACATGAAAACTAATTTGATCTCACAGATATTCGGAACTGCGTCGTTGCGTTGACCCTTGATTAGATGAAGAGCTCAGCCACGCCTCATAAGAAAATTTCCATGCAATTCAATCGATTTTAGAGACATCTCCTTTTCTCTAATAATCAAGAAGAATAATAAAACTGTGTTCCAGTAGTCCTAATAGAAGAAACGGAAAAAACAAAAACAAAGAAACGAAGAAACGGGACAAAAGACAAAAGAACCAAGCTTTCTTCCTAACAAAGAATTTCTCTTTTCAAGGCAACCTCTCTAGTTAGTTGTCCTCTCCGAATCTCCAGGGACTAATTACAAAGAGTCCTGTTCCTTTTTGGTTTCCTACTGCCAACGCACCACACGATTACTAGAGTAGGAAACTTTTGTCCTCCAATTGGAGTCGGCTTCTAACTCTTTGCATATTTGCACATCTCATCCTTCATGTAAGGATCGAACACAACCAATCGAAAAGTCAATCGATAAGCAATTAACAGATCGCAATATAACAATAAGTAAATAAAAGGGAAAGAATTGCAAACCAATTAACTACCCAACTCCTCTTGAGCTTGTAGGTTAATTCAAACAAACTATTTCAAGTTGATGAATTACAATCACTCTTGTGTACAAAGGAAGGTTCACCTCCTCCTTGCCCCGAACTCCACTCGGTCAAGTCAGGACGTTTTACTATCCCTCAGAACAACCCTCACAGAGCTACACTCATGAAATATTCACTCACAAATGAAAAGCTTACATTGAACCTCACACCACTAAGACTACAAATCTTCTTTGAAGAGTATTTTCTCACTAAAATTACTCTAGATCTTTTGTATCTTCAGTGTGCAAAAGTTGTTTGAAATATCTGACCATCCATTATTTATATAGGACCAAAAAAGTGCCTCATTAATACTTCCAACGGATAGAAAGTAGCTGAAGAGTCAGCTAGCCGTTGGAGTATCGAACGTCCGATGCTTGTGTTCGATACTGTCGGACGTCCGATGCATGCGTCCGACAGCAGGCAGTGAGTTTGAAAATTTTTCTTCAATTCTATCGGACGTCCGGTAGGCTGGTTTTCTGCGTCCGAAGGTATGATGTAAAACTGAGAATTTTTTTTCAATTCCTTAGGACGTCCGGTAGGTTGGTTTTCTGCGTCCGAAGATACTCAATGGTTGTCGGACGTCCGATGCAGTCATTTTGAGCGTCCGACAGCTTTCAGCAACCTTTGTCTTCTTTTAATTGCACTTGTTCATGGAATCAAATAATTTCATAACTGAAAGTATATCTTAAAGAGATATTAGTATCATCCATTTGTTTTGTAAACATCAAAAGATAGGGATCAAGATCAACATTCTTCCCCTTTTTGATGATGACAAAACAATGGATGGAAAGAAACAAAAATAAGTATAAGCTTCCCCTCAATCATTGCATCCAAAACTTTCAAGAGCCAAACTCATAATCTCAGAATAACTCTCCCTTACTCATTGCATCTATTTCTCCCCCTTTTTGTCATCATAAGATGAGAGTAAAAACCAGCTACCATAATCCAACAACAATAACAAAAAATCCAATATTTCAAGTAAAAACAGAGAAATGACAGCAATAACTATTATATCACAAAGAATTGATATCAAAAGGAGTATCAAAAAGAGAAATAACAATCAAAATAATTATCAGACCAAATCATCATTAGATCAGAATTGTTCTTTACTCCCTTTTTAACATCATACAGATCCAGTAATATTCAAAAAATATCAGAAAAAACTCAGATCAAAGTATCAAAAATATCAAAAGAAAAAAAAATATAATGAACAAGAATTACTGCAATGATTAATAAAATCTCCTACTTGTTAAAGTTAACATCATGTCTAAATATCCACATGCATTTCATGCCTCTTCTCATATTCTTTCTCACATAACAATCACTTTTCATGTGACCATTTTGACAACAAAAATTACACATAACCAAAGAATTATTTACATAAATAGGTTTAATAAATCTTACTTGTTTTCTCTGATAAATAGCAAATTCATTTGCAGCAGAATTTATTTTAAAATGAGGTTTTGATTTATTATTTTGAAAACAGTCTTGTTTTTTATGTTGGAGCAACTCATTTAAATTATCCATTCTTCTTACCAAATCACCTTGTTCCTTTTTGAACATTTCACAAAGTTTTATTTTTCTATCAAGTTCAAAGTGTAAAATAGTCTCACTCTTTTTTAAGAAATTATTTTCAGCTTTCAACTTTTTATTTTGTTGAAAAAGATTTGCATTATCTCGAAGTAAAAAACTAATTTTCTATTTTAACTCCTTGTTTCTAGCATAGGATTCCTTCGAACTATCATACAATTTTATAATGAAAGATTCAAGATCATCATTAGTTTCATCATCACTTTCAAATTGAGAGTTAGAAGATGTTATCTCATCATCTCCAATGGCCATGAAAGCAGATTCGTCTTCCTCTTCAATTTCACCATCGGAGTTGCACTCATTCCATGTGAACTGGAAGTTGTTGATTCTTGGTTTTCTTTCACCTTTTCTCTTCTTCATTGGGCACTCACTTGCGTAGTATCCAGGTTGGCCGCATTCAAAGCACTTATCAGTTTGCTTTTTGTTGAACTCTAACTTCCCTTTGTTTCTCGAGTTGTTGAACTGATTTGGGAATGAATTGCTAGGTCCACCTTTTCTGAATTTCCTCTTGTTGAGTATTCGTTTGAAGTTTCTTGTGATGAGTGCAATATCACTATCGTCACCTTCTATGTCATCTCCATCTAAGGAGACTGTATCATATTCATCTTGAGTTGCCTTTAGAGCAATGCTCCTTTTTACTTTTGCATTTTCTTCCTCTTGCACTTTGGACTTAAGTTTCAGCTCATAAGAGGTTAGAGAATTAATAAGAGATTCAATGGGTAAGGAATTCAGATCTCTTGCCTCTTCAATAGCAGTCACTTTACTTTCCCAATCTTTAGACAGAGCATTCAAGATTTTTCTGTTTTTCTCTCCTAAGGTATATTCTTTTTCCAAAACCTCTAAATCTTTAATAAGATCATTGAATCTACAATACATTTGATCAATATTTTCATGAGATTCCATCTTAAACAACTCATATTTAGTAATCAAGATAGATTTTTTCTGTTCTCTAACATTCTCACTACCTTCATGAATATCTTTCAGTTTGTCCCAAATTTCTTTAGCTGACTTGCAACCCTTGACTTTAATAGATTCATTTGAGTCTAAAGCACAAAATAATACATTCATGGCCTTTGCATTTAAGGTGAGATGAATTCTATCTGTAGCAGTCAGTTCACTTCTTATTTTTGGTCTAGATCTATGAGTATTTTCATCTATAACAGAGGTATCATATGGACCTTCACTAATAATAAACCACAATTCAATATCAATAGATTACAAAAAGATAATCATTCTTTCTTTCCAACTCACATAATTTAACCCATTAAACATAGGTGGTCTAATCACAGAATGTCCTTCAAAAAATATGACATTGTTGGTTGTCATTTTTACTCCAAAGCCGATTGTGCTTAATCTCTAGAAGACCAAGTCTGATACCAATTGTAAGGATCGAACACAACCAATCGAAAAGTCAATCGATAAGCAATTAACAGATCGCAATATAACAATAAGTAAATAAAAGGGAAAGAATTGCAAACCAATTAACTACCCAACTCCTCTTGAGCTTGTAGGTTAATTCAAACAAGTTACTTCAAGTTGATGAATTACAATCACTCTTGTGTACAAAGGAAGGTTCACCTCCTCCTTGCCCCGAACTCCACTCGGTCAAGTCAGGACGTTTTACTATCCCTCAGAACAACCCTCACAGAGCTACACTCATGAAATATTCACTCACAAATGAAAAGCTTACAATGAACCTCACACCACTAAGACTACAAATCTTCTTTGAAGAGTATTTTCTCACTAAAATCACTCTAGATCTTTTGTATCTTCAGTGTGCAAAGTTGTTTGAAGTATCTGACCATCCACTATTTATATAGGACCAAGAAAGTGCCTCATTAATGCTTCCAACGGATAGAAAGTAGCTGAAGAGTCAGCTAGCCGTTGGAGTATCGGACGTCCGATGCTTGCGTCCGACAGCAGGCAGTGAGTTTGAAAATTTTTCTTCAATTCTATCGGACGTCCGGTAGGCTGGTTTTCTGCGTCCGAAGGTATGATGTAAAACTGAGAATTTTTCTTCAATTCCTTAGGACGTCCGGTAGGCTGGTTTTCTGCGTCCGAAGATACTCAATGGTTGTCGGACGTCCGATGCAGTCTTTTTGAGCGTCCGACAGCTTTCAGCAACCTTTGTCTTCTTTCAATTGCACTTGTTCATGGAATCAAATAACTTCATAACTGAAAGTATATCTTAAAGAGATATTAGTATCATCCATTTGTTTTGTAAACATCAAAAGATAGGGATCAAGATCAACATTTGCAGAAATAGATGATATACCTATTTGTTAAATCAATAATTACTTCTATAAGATGTTAAACTAAACAAAGGCCGTTTTAAATGAAAAATCTCATTCTTTTTACAATAAGATGCAGTTCTCAAATTGTTGAAAAATTATTTGCTAAAATTGTTATGTAATTTTTAATGTACTATATAATTTTATAAATATAAATTTATTGTGCAATATAAAAGCAAAATAGCCAAAAAAGAAGAGAAGGAAAAATGCATAACTTCACATTGTCAAATTATGAATACACCCAATAGCGATAAGTAGATGGCTAATAAAATATTAAAATAGCGCTAAACCCCCATATTCAAATATTTGAAATTGTAAAACATGCATTTGAAATGATCATGTCAATGGCCGGTACGCCTTTTGCCCTTGCCTTTATCACCTGGTGTTGTAGACGGACAGCAAAATCTTTTGGGCTTTCTTCTGCAACGATCACGAAGAACTATGGGCTCCTGTGGCGCAATTTCTATAGAAACATCATCAAGTCCTACGTCCTCCTCCTCATCAGACTCAGCTGTCGTACTGCTATCACCATCGTTTTGAGAACGATACGTGACAAAATCTCCCGACTGATCATATGCAGTAGTAGATATCGGTTGGATCGACGTAGGCATGGTCATAGTCTGTCCAAGACTGTAATAATCAGGAAGGTCTGAAATAGGAGGCACACCACCCGTTTCGCCCAGCAATTTGAAAATTGGATATAGCTCAGCAGTAGAAGATGAGGCCGCTACAGTGGCAACGTATCCAAATGGAGGCTCGTGTGACGAGGATGGAATTTGTCTCCCAAATACAGAAGAATATGGAGAGGGCGCAGGATATGTACCAAAAGGTGGAAACTGTGGCAAAAGCATGGCATCTAGACCAATATGTTGTGACCTTTGCTGGGGCGATGTCACCTGAGGGGTAAAGGCTGGTATATTCTGTCCAGGTGACAAAGCATGCATATCTGTCATCGACAAAGGCATAGATGTCGTGAATTGATGACTAGTCGGGGTGTGCGGCAACAGAGTGGCCCCCTCGGTGTTTTGAATGCCCGTCTCCTCGATGATTTCGTCTCGCAACCCATGCCTGTGCCGCCGACTTCTACTAGATGATGGTCCACCTTGTGCAGGGACACGTCTCACGCGAGGTTGGATAGGAATTTTTCGTGCCACAGGAGGATTATGATTGAAAGAATCAAAATCACCAACAACCATGCGATCAAAGCGTTGGAGGTATTGCATTGATCCATATGCTCCATCAACAATGGTTACAAGACGTGGATGAAATCGACCTTCATGGGCAAGTGCGTCATGTGATTGCCGGCCAATGTGCTGCATAGTATCCATCTGACATATTCAAAATTGGGAAAAGTATTATCACTCCAGATGTCCAATAGTAAATAAATTAAATTTTGCGATAACTCACACTTACTAAATACTCAAACTGGCCAGAAACTCCATGCAACATTTGTCCAACTTGTGCATGCTGCTGGATAGGTGGCGTAATGTACAAAATGGTGTGGGAGTGATACCACTCCAGATACTTATTGGAAGGCCTGAACGTAGTTGTCGGCACACCAGATACTTGTGCTCCTGCACGCTCATTTCAGTATCCTATCCAATTCCTATGAAAATGAGCCCAATTTCTTCCCGCATAACCGGAAAGATCCAATTGGTGTAAACCTCCCCGATTAGTGTCAACAGGTTCAGGAATTTCTTGCCGCATCCCAAATTGGCGCATGACACGATCTGGACAATGTATTTCAACGATATGCCAGAATATTAGAGGGACCCTTGCTCGCCATATGCGCTCCCCCCGTTTGCAGTAATCAGGTAGATTAGCTAGTATACCATCACTATACGGCATCCAAACAAACTGCCACCATAACCAGAATTTAGGTACGATCCAAAATTACTGATATCACTATAAAATATACTTTATTGAGATAGAAGACTTTATACCTGATCCATCCGTAATAAGGCTAGCTGCTCCCGATAATAAGTTATTTATGAAAGTAACCGGTATATGGACAGTTAGGGGCAGTGTGATCCGGCTGTAAGCAGTTACTGCACCGACGTGGTGCATCAGGACATCTTCTATCCATCTGATTTCTGATCCTAGCAGTTCTCAATGGTCCGGACATCCTTTGTTTCAACCGATCTCCAATGATATTCAGCTTTAAGTCCGCTACGGACCAATATTTTGGATCCCGTAACGGTTGAAAAGAATTGCTGAATGTAGCCTGATACGTAGGAAATGTATGTTCCTGAGCGACAAGCGTTATTGGACTAATACCACACCTAAAATACGCTGCAATAGCATGTGAACATGGGAAGCGCAATTCTCTCCATTTTCCACATGTACACGTGCGGCTTCCAATGTCAATAGTCTGGGCATGACCTCCTTTATTGCTTTGCCGATAAGCAGTTGTGATGCAGTAAATACCTCTCTGGTGACCGAACATTTGAACTGCATGTGCCCTCCCTTTTTTTTATTTTTTACATATTTGCCCCACGATTTATATGGGAGGGCGTATACTTGATTCCATGCAACCTTATAATTTTTGACAAACAGATCGACTGTTTGGTTGAATGTGAACCGTATACATGCAGTAATTGGCAGCAATCGAGCGTCCCTCAATAAATTATTGAAACATTCAGTCATATTTGTGGATATGTGCCCCCAACGATATCCCCCATCTTTGCACACAGAGCCCATTGCTCGGGTCGAACAGATCCACCCGTTAGCCATGCATACACCTCCGGATTTATGGAGAAAATCACATTCATGAAATCCTCATACTTGCGTGGCTGATTTGCCACACCAGCAGCATACATCAGGTTTTTAAGTCTACCAGACGCAGTAAAATATCGTCAGAATGGGTTAATACGAAAATAATGACCGGTGAAACGTGAAACATGTTTAATATGCAAGAGTTCGGAGACAATTTACCTCTCGCACTTGAATTTCTGTATGAAATTGCTCCGAATATGAATCAAACAGAATCGGTGCACCCCTAATGGCTCCTGCCACTCTTCCAGTGTACGCATTGCGTTAATGATGCCGTGATGACGATCATAAATAATGCATATATTCTGCACATCACCACACACATGAATGTGTAACAATCTCATGAACCAAGGCCAACTCCGATTATTCTCCTCATCAACTAGGGCGTATGCCAAGAGAAACATTGAGTTGTTAGCATCAAAACCTATGGCGACAAGAAATTTGCCCCGATAAGGTCCTTTTAAAAAGGTACCATCCACGCAAATAATCGGTTTTAAATGGCGGAAGACTTGGATGGCAGGAGCAAATGCCCAAAATATATAATCAAAACTTATTCCTGATGGGGTACTTAATGGATGATGATCCCACACAACAACCGTGCCTGGATTCGACAGTTGTAACTCCTCAATATATGTCGGTAGTTGCGATATGGATGTCGGCCAATCCCCATACAATATATCAATGGCACGACGTCTAGCATACCAGGCCTTCTTATATGAAACATCGCAATGAAACTCCTGTTTCACCGATGCCTGAATTTCCTTGATCTTGTAGACCGGACCATTCATAATATGGGGAATAATGTGTTCGGCAATTATATCACTACTCAATCCACGGTGGTCGTTACTATAACAAACACGGACGCAAGTATGCGCGTCAGCAAGTGTGACAATCATCCACATGTTGTGCGAGTTACGTAAGGTTGCACGAAGCTGCCAATTACAATGGGGTACTTCGTTACGAGCCCGACAACGGACATACCAAGTCGTTGGCGTGCTCTCACGAACTCTAAACTCCCTGTTCTCCTTGATAGACCACAACATCTAAATTCATTTAATCGAACCTAGTAAATTTAATTCATTCAACTAATTAAAAAACAACTAATTAAACTAATTAAATCACAAAACTAATTAAACTAATCATATACTAAATAACGTGGACTAATTATCAACTAACTTGCATAATAACGTGAATTGCATTAAACCAATAATACTAATTTCGATATTAAGCTATGCTAATTACATCAATTTTATATGCTGCATTTATTATACATGTCAATTATTTCATTTAAGTCAATTACCCTAACTAATTAACAAGTTTTCGTAATCATAAGTCAATAAACCTAGGCTAAGTTACATTTACATTCATTTAATCAATCACTTTAAGTACATTTATTAAACAAATTTAAACAACTCATTAATCTAGTTAAACTAATTCAATCACTAAACTAATTCAACTAAGCGTGTACCATGCTATTAAACTAATATTAGCTAACACACGTAAAAAACAAATTACATTATCAAAGGCATTACAACGGCTTCAACAATAAATTAAATATTTAATTAATAACATACTATAACAATAACATAAAATATTTATCAACAATTCATTAACATAAAGTGATAAATTATAACAATTTCTATATAATACAGATCACTAACCTCTTTCGAATCTAAAAAATTGATTGCCTTGTCAGCACCGTGAGTAATGAGCCCGGCGACCTTAACAGAAGCACCGCAATTAATCAACACGGCGATTAACAAAAATGCCGCCTAATGCCAATTCTGCACGAGAATAAGGTAATAATTAAAAACACCAAGAAGGACCACAAGGCAATAATCATTTGTTTAATGAGGAGGAATAAGCCAACAGGCACTCACGATTAGGACCACAAGACAGTTCTTCGCCCAACTCTGCCGAAATGTAAACTGAGGTGCTCGTGTGAAATTGTGAGGACCACAAGAAATGTAAACTCAGGTGCTCGTGTGAAATTGTGAGACCACAAGACAATTCGTCTTCGCCTGTGAGAAAATGAGAAATGTATGGGAGAAAGTGAGAGGTGCGGAGTGAGGAAGTTCCGCAGCGCTTATATAGAGCATCAATCAAAATCTAGCCGTCCGTTTGCACGGCTAGATTGCAAAGTTGCGTAAAAAAAAAATAAAACAGGCAACTCTGAATTCATGGGATGCTAAACCCTCTAAACCCATAGTTTTTTTTTGTCGAGCTCTCTGCTAGGTACCAGCGCTTTTTTTTGTCAGAGCGCTTTTTTGTTCAGCTTTACATGTCTCACGCGATACTCAACATTAGCTGCCAGCCATTTTTTTTTTGTCCATAAGCCCTGCCGACTGCTTTGGACCTTTTTTTTTTTTAATTTTACTGGCTGCGGGGCTGAGAGAGCCTCTCAGCCCGGCAGCGAGCTTTGTGCAGAGGCTTCGGCTGCAAAAAAGCTAAAAAAAAAAAACCCTGCCAGGCTATGTGTCAGAGTTAGAATTTTTCAGTCGTCTTTTGGGTACGGTGCCGGGCTGTGTTCGTACCAAAACCCTGTCAGAGCCATACATGTGCAATTAATCTTTTTTTGGTCAATAATCTGAGTAATTAGCCTAGCTCGTTATGGCTTTTCTGCATTATAAGAACAGAATACCCATTTTTGCATAGAAAAATGTATTTATAGGATAAAATAAAAATAAACTAGTATTTTTCAATAAAACACTAGTTCTTTATGACTTTCCTGCATTATAAGAACAGAGCACCCATATTTGCATAAAGAAATTTATTTATCGGATAAAATAAAAATAAATCCATTTTCGAATAAAACAGTAGCTCTTTATGACTTTTCTCCATTATAAGAACAGAGTACCCATTTTTTCATAAAAGAATTTATTTATGGGATAAAATAAAAATAAACCCGTTTTCCAATAAAACACTAACTCTTTATGATTTTTCTCCGTTATAAGAACACAGTACCCGTATTTCCATAAACCAATATATTTGTCGGATAAAATAAAAATAGATTCATTTTCTCATAAAACACTAGCTATTTATGACTTTCCTCCATTATAAGAACAGAGTACCTATTTTTTCATAAAATAATTTATTTATCGGATAAAATAAAAATAAACCCGTTTTTCAATAAAACACTAATTTTTTATAACTTTTCTCCATTATAAGAACAGAGTACCCATTTTTCATTAAAAAATTTATTTGTCAGACAAAATAAAATAAACCCATTTTTCAATAAAACACTAGTTCTTTATGGCTTTCCTCCATTATAAGAACAGAGTACCCAATTTTTCATAGGAAAATTTATTTATGGGATAAAACAAAAATAAACCTGCTTTCTAATAAAATACTAACTCTTTATGACTTTCCTCCATTATAAGAACGGAGTACCCATTTTTTCATAACAAAATTTATTTATCGGATAAAATAAAAATAAACCCATTTTTCAGTAAAACACTAGCTCTTTATGACTTTTCTCTATTATAAGAACAAAGTACCCATTTTCTCATAAATAAATTTACTTAACGGATAAAATAAAAATAAACACATTTTACAATAAAATACTAGCTCTTTATGACATTCCTCCATTATAAGAACAGAGTACCCATTTTTTCCAGAACAAAATTTATTTATTGGATAAAATAAAAATAATTCCGCGTTCCAATAAAACACTAGCTCTTTGTGGTTTTCCTCCATTATAAGAATAGAGTACCCATTTTTCATAAACAAATTTATTTATTGGATAAAATAAAAATAAATCCATTTTTCAATAAAGCACCAGCTACTTATGGCTTTCCTCAATATAAATTATCTATTTTCATAAGTTAATTTATTAGTTGGATAAAATTAGAATAAGATTAGGCTGAATAGCAAATTACCCTTTACGATAAAATTGAAATACAGGAAAGTAACCTATAGCAAGTTTTAACTCCATTTCCAATACAAAAATATGCTAGAAATTCTTTTTGCAAAGTCAAAACACCTAATTCATAAAATCTCAAGAAACCTCTACAACCGTTATGTAAAAGCAACTTATTCATTCTAAATCTTTAGCATGAATTTGATTATCTGTTGAACGTATCCACCTGAATAGGATAATTTGTATTTTCTAGGACATGAGCCATAATAAGAATTAAACTTGTATTAATGTAGACCTAACAAAATCAAAGAAATAGTGTAACATTAATTACAATAATAAGAATGACAGAGTTGGTATAACAAAATTAGTATAGTCTAGAATTTTATTTTTTTCTGCAGATAGTTCATGAATATGAGATTGAACCACTAAAAAAAGACATCTATATCTATGTATATGTAGTGTAGAGGGAATTTTGGATAAGGAGCTTTCCAAATTATCGAAAGTCTGAATACTATTTTGTTATAATTTTACATTTCTAGAATTAAGAAATGTTTATGTCACAACTAATCCTATCACTGCTCGTACAAATCCTATACTCATGCTCATGTTTTTCCCACATTTCCCTCACGTTTTCCCCACTAACTCATAAAATAAAAACTCCTAAATTTTAACTAACAGATAATGACCACCCATGTAAAATGATATATGCAAATTTCAATTAATGTCTCACATTTACTGTTGACTTTACTGATAGTAAAAACTAACAGTTATTACTGACATTCACATCTCACACTTACCACATTACTCATAGTAATAAATAACTGTTAATTTAAGAAATTCGCAACTACGAAAGTCGCATATCCAAAATTTAGGAGCATATTCAAATTATAATTTTCACAATTCAACGTATTTTATTGTCATACTATAGTTTACTCTCATAATCATTCATAAAACTGATGCTCACTAATCCAATTGACCCATTTAAATTGTCATCATATAAATTGAATACAGTGAAAAAATTATGTATCATACATTCACCATGGATAAATCTCAGTTACAAACATTTCAGTCAGTGACAAAGCCAAGATTTTTTTCTACACTGGGGCTAAAATTTTTCTAGAGGGGGTAAAATGGATACTCTGTTTTTATAATAGAGAAAAGCCATAAAGAGTTAGTGTTTTATTGAAAAATGAATTTATTTTTATTTCAGCCGATAAATAAATTTGTTTATGAAAAAATGGGTACTCTGTTCTTATAATGGAAGAAAACCATAAAGAGCTAGTGTTTTATTGAAAAACGAATTTTTATGTATTTTATCCGCTAAATAAATTTGTTTATGGGAAAACATCTTTAAAGAGGTGGCATTTGATGGGAAAATGATACTTTAGGATACCAATGGATAACAGTTAAAACACAATCACAGATTTGACATTTTAAATAGTGAAGAATCGGTTCCGTTTGGATTATATATTTTTTGAGATATTTTTCAAAAAGAGCCCTATAGTCCTTCGAACATGAACTACAAGTACGCTATTCTTTTCCCTTTTAGATCATTCCTTTTGACTTATGTGCTTTCTCATAAAACATTTTCATTCATTTTTTTTAAATGCAAAAAAAATTAATGAAATATGTATAAATCGAAAAAAATACTATTTTAATTATTGCTACTTTGCTTATACGTTGCAAGACTGATAAGAAAACCATGAAGCGTTGCTATTTTTATGAATGATAACTTTTCCCGTAAATGGCCTGCTCTTTATGGCTTTCCTTTATTATATGTCAACGCACCTGCTTTTAACGAGCATTTTACATCTAATTTACTTAGTACTGTAAACAATGATATTCAGAATGTTTCTTTTTTTTTTTTGGTAAGAATGTTTAAAATTTTTGGTAAGAAATTTTTTTTTTTTGGTACTGTAAACAATGAGCATTCAGAATGTTTCTTTCCCTTTTAGACTAACTACTTTGACTTGTGGATTTCTATGCTCCGACAAAAAAGTTTTCGCTTACTTTTTTTTTTAAAATTGCAAAAGAAAAAAATTAATTTCCCTATAAATTTCAAAAATACTTATTTATTCACATACGATCAAGTACGTTTACAAGTATATTAACAGTACTTACTATGTAACGCACTCAGTTTTAATCATTAACAAAATATGGACTTCGTATAAGTTTTTTTTGGCATTATACAATATTTTGGCCATAATTAGCATGTTTTTGTCATTAATCAAATTTACTATGTTATAAGTAAAAATCACTATTTATGTATAAAAACATACTTTTACTTCAAATAAACTTACTCCCTCAAAAGTATATTTGGGATATACTATTGTGATTTATCTCTTTAAAAAATATGTTTCATATTACTTACAATTTATCTTTTGGACTGAAAAGGGAACTAATTTATTACGTAACTTACTATTTCAGATGAGAAATTTACTTCCTTATTTTTACCCATAATCCTATTCAAGTGGATAGGTCTAACGGGTAATCAAATGGTTGCAAAAATTTTTAGAACCTATTATATCATGTCTAAAACTGTTTTGTTTACCGTGACGATAGTTATGGGACCATTTTTCCGGATGCTTAAGCTGAACACTTGGGTACTAAATTTATATATGTATATAAATATAATGAAGGCTTCAATCTCGTTGTGTTTCGCGTTGCCGTGGAACTACTACGTTTACCTCTGCTGCACTTTTCCTTCTTTCAAGTTATTATCCCCGACACGTGTGACATTTACATTTATTAATTGTTAAAACTTCAGTACCTTCTTTACGCATATTTTTTTGTCGAAGGCATTTGCAGTATTTTTCCGTTGCTAACGGGTACATTTGCAAATGCATAAATGGCGATGGTTCTGACCTGCAGTTACCCTTCCCTGGCCCAACCTACTACATTGGAAAACGGAAGTCCGAACGTGTGCTTTTTTGCTTGTAGCCGCAGACTAAAATGTAATGTTGGCTCTTCACGCGCTCTTCCACAGTTTAACGTCTTCGTTTGCTGTCCATCCAACTCCAACACGTGTGATGCTCTATGCAGCTGCCTACGATAGGAATGGTCAAAGGCTTCCTACCATAAAGGTATCCCTTACTAGTGAAAAAAAAAACCATGCTCATCTAAACTCTGGACTCTGGACAAATCTTGTTCCATAATTTAATTTCTGCAGAGGGATAAAGACAATGGCACTAGTTCAGGTGCGCACATATGATGGAGGAAGAATGCACTTTAATACAGGGTAAAAGTTTTAAACAGTACATCCGTCTCAAGTGATAGGTAAATCGGCTCACAGAGATAAAGGACTTTTACAGGCAAAACTACAAGAAAGCCAGCTCAAGCCAGTAGTTGTAGTCTACTTACTGAGAATCTCATGGAGTTGCAGTGCCAATCCAACAAAAGCTTCAGGAATTCCTGGTCTATGTAATAACCTTCACAAAGAGAGCTTGAACATCAGTATTTAGTACTCTATATCTAAGTAGCAGAAATACAAGGAATGAAAACAATCAACAAAATCTTGTTCCAACAAAGTGCTAGAGCAGAGCCCTTTGATTTGTATGTTTCGAAATTACTTGATTTTGGCGACATATAGTAATAAAGTGCCAGTCCACTAATTCTGAATGGAAAGTTCTTCAGGAATGCTTATAAAGTGTAAGATGCATAATAATTTTGTGGCAGAAGCTTCGTGCCTTATTACCTCTTGTTATAATTCAAAGCTCAGGACTAATTCAGCTCCTTTACCTCAGTCTCTTTGAAAGCAAACGTAGCCCTCCTTCTGCTTATTGGGCATAAAATTAGTCATTACACAGTCAAAAGTGAAAATACAACTCAAGTTCTGAATTAAGGAAAGATTATATATATCGATTCTGTGGGGACATCTTCTCAGTGCGTAGCACCGAAGGTTAAACAGTTAGTAGGATAGCCATCAAAGCCTCAAGGGAATATGTCATCCAAGCATCAAGGAAAGTATGAAGTTGGATGCTGGGCAAGGCAAGGAACTTCAATGAGAAGTAGATTTTAAGAAGAAGTGCCAAAAAATTGAATCATGGGAACGATTATGGGGTTATAATTGTGAAAACATTGAAAAAACAGAAACTCAGTTGACCTCACAAGTGTCTTTGGAGTTGGAAAATATGTAATTGCATACTTATCAAATTGAATCATGGGAATGATTATGGGGTTATTACTGTGAAAACATTGAAAAAACAGAAACTTAGTCGACCTCACAAATGTTTTTGGAGTTGGAAATTTATGTAATTGCACACCTTACAAATTGACATTGAAGAGAAGTTTCATTATTATGAGATTCATCCCAAGGCATTCATGAGAATATATAAATGCTTAAAACAAACAAAATCAAGCTCAAAGGACCAGCAAAAGATTCCCAGGTTCAATAATGAGATGGCAGTAGAAGGAACAGTAACAGTTTGACAAACAGTGTAGTCAAAACAACAAATTGTTGCATTCATTTTTTGGAAGACAAAAATTTTATCATATTCAAAGGAGCACTAATCCTGGTGTGGTAACCTCTGAATGATGAGGGTTCAGCCTGGTAAGTCCTGGACCTAGGAAAAGCAGAATTAACTGGAACAAAATCAGATTTCCATAATTCTAATTGTAGATCTTTGACCCCAATCAGAAACAGGAAAATATCCCCTCCAAAAAAAACTCTTGGACTGAACAACCGCTCTTCCCTTGGTATCATCAGCAAGGCTATCCGTTTCAAATAATCTACTCCTCTGTATCTTTTAATCATAAAGAACAAAAAGTAAAATCCCAAGCAAAACCGGAATAAAAACAAGAGTCGAATCTAACATTAAACATGATAAAAAATGTTTTTTTTTATTTCAAATTTGATATTCGGAAATAAATTCAAGGGAGATACTTGGAGACATAAACTCACATCATGGTTGGATATGAAGAAGTCTAGAGATAAATATTAGGAATATGGGCTATCTTGGGCCACTCTTCGCCAGTTCCTCTGGTGCATCTCTCCTTCAAAAGGGGACATCTATTGATTCTCAAAGTGTGTAAATCTGCAAGACATTCCATCGCTGTTGAAGGTAAGTACTTCAGGTTCTTGCATGCAAAAAGCTCCAACGTTTGGAGAGATTGTAATTTCCCCAGCCACTCTGGAAGAGCCTCCAACCCATCAAACCTGATTATTGTTAAATTAGTCAACTTGGAGAGGTACTGCATTTGCTCTGGCAGAGATTTGATCATTGGCCACCCGTACAACTGAAGGGACCTTAAAGAGGCACAATAATGTTTTTTTATTCCATCAACAGACCCCGAGAAGGTGTCGGGCCAAGGAAAATAATCAATGTTCTCGGAGAAGCCACCAAGATGCAAGGTCGTGAGGCTTGTCAATTCATAGATGTCCTGTGGCCATGTGGCAGGGTCGGAATAAATGTCTAGGAACTCGAGGGGTAGAAATTTCCCAACATTTTTTAACGATAAATTCAACGACTCGCAACTTTCAATTTGCAGTTTACGCAGGGATTGGAGTTTCTGAATGGCTGGAATAGCTTCAAGATTGGGGCAATTGCTTATGCATAGATTCTCAAGAGATAGAATGCCATCTTGCCATGTGGAATCCTCCCATAGATGGGTCAAATTAGGGCATCCGATCATCTCCAGTGCCTGAAGAGTTGTAAGGCTATTCAGATTTGGTAAACATGTCAAACTATGGCAACAAGAAATTTCCAATCTCCGAAGACAGGTAAGATTGCTCGTATCCTCTGGTACACTTTCCAACTTTGGAAGCCAATGCAGACGCAGTTTCTCTAGATTAGGGAACCTCTTGGTTGGAGGGAGTTCTTCAAGCTCATCCAAATGCTCCAATTGAAGCTGCACTAGATTATGCAATGAAAGTAGATTTTGTCCAACCATCCACTGAGGGAATCTTGACCCTTGGAAACCAACAAACTTTAGACTTCTCAAATTGCTATGAGGTTTGAGACCCTCGAGCACATCTTTATCATTGCTATTCTCGTTTGGACCTTCCCAGTAGAGTTCCAAACTTTGAACTCGAAACTTCCTTGACAAATTTGCCTTCAAAGCAGATTCATAGCTGTTCACGTTTTCAAGGCCATAGATTGTTAATTTACCTCCAAGATTGTCCAAGTATTCCAACTCTTCAATTTGACATCCCTTTTCTTGGCTCACAGAAAAGAAAGGCAATGTTTGAAGATTAGGCAAATGCCCTATCCTTGGAAGCAAAAGATTCTGTGGAGGACTACGACGATATTGCTGAATGTAAAAGTGCCTCAAGTTAATGAGTTTGCCGAACCCCTCTGGAAGCATTACCAGATCAAAGACCCTTAATGTCTGCAAATTGTAGAGCTTTGTAAAGGACCGCGGCAGAAATCTGATTCTGGTTCTTGAGATGTCAAGATACCTTAGATGTTTCAATCTATCAACAGTCTTCGGTAAGTTCTTGACAGCCTGGTCTTCAACTATCAAGACACGAAGACCTGTGAAGTTTGTGAAGACATCTTCAAGGTCTACACAGCCCCCTACAACACAAAATGTTCGCAAATTGTTGAGACGTCGATCAGGAATCTTGCATATCGTCCATGTAGCTGAATTATTAAACGACAAATGTACAGCCTCAGCATCATCATTTATACTCATGTCCGCTGTAGAATTACTTTCGAGCCCATCGAAAACAGAGGAAAAATTATGTGACACATTTAACGAAAGGTCATGCACAATATTATGCATCCCACAATGTGTGATATTATAATTGTCATCCTCTCGAGTATCTTGCAACAGAGAACTCTGTAGCAATATATTGATATAGCTGCTTCCAATGTCCTCCAATGTCAAATTTTTTTCGTTAGGAGAACTAATGAGTCCTAGTGCCATCCAAATTTGTTTCAGCTTCTCCTTTTCTATGAGGGTGTCCTTAGGAAAAATGGAACAGCATGCAAAACATTTTTTCAACCACGGTGATGGTAAATTATAATAACTGAGCAGCAATACAGAAAGGACTCCATTTTTATACCAACTACCGTTCCCATTAGGGTGACCTGCAGATCGAAAATTCCAAATTTCACTTTCTTCAATCCTGGACCACTCAGATTGATCTTTCTGGAAATACATCGCTATGGCTATTTTTGTTATAGCTAATGGAAGACCCCCACACTTTTTAACTATCCTTCGACCACTGTCTACCAATTCCGGATACTTTCCTGCACTCCCATGTCTAAATGCTATTTTCTCAAACAACTCCCAGCTGAGGTCCTCTGGGAGAGGCTGTAGCACGTAGGGACAAACATGAGATGTTCGCATCATTGCAGCAACTCTATGACTGCGTGTAGTTATCAGTATCTTGCTCCCTCCACCAGACATTGCATATAGCAAACAACTCTTCAATTCATACAATTTTTCTTCACTATCGGTCCAGACATCATCGAGCACAAGGAAACATCTTCTCCAGTGAATGATTTCTCGAAGCCTCGACACCGATGATTCTTTACTAGTTGTCTCAACGTGGGTTTTCCCTAGAGATTGCAGTATGTCATTCAAGATTCTGTTCACTTCAAATTTCTCAGATACGTGTACCCATATTCTGTTGTCAAAGTAAGAAGCTACCGCTTGACTATTGTACAGTAGCCTAGCAAGGGTCGTCTTACCAACACCACCCATTCCCACTATGCTAATGACCTCTGAGTCGTCTACAGGCTTGTCCGTCGACGTAGGCTTGTCCGTCAACTTCAACATGCTGGTCAACACAGATATATCATTCTCCCTTCGTACAATTGCTTGGTCACCCAGAAAGGAAGCCATGGAGCGTGTTTCTTCCAGCTGAGTAGGCCTGCTCATCAAATCCACTCTAGTAGCCCGGATACCTGAGAATTCTTCATATGCAACCTCTAAAGATAATATAATAGTTTTTATCTTACGAGCCATCTTTCCACGATATGACAAGGGAAAGAAGCTGAGCACCTTATTATCCGAATCGCGGATCTCACTCTGTTGGCGAAGATATTCAATTATCGAGAAAAAAACAGGTGTAGAAATGGAAGCAACAAAGCCGCTTACCTTGTCGCCCCAATTTCTGATCCCGAACTTTCGGCAAAGAACTTCATATGCAATCTCGTCCACCAAGGTCTCAGCGTCGGATAATATCTGTTGGAGCATTTTCAGCCAAAGCTCAGTTTGTCTGCTGTGATATCCATCGCTGCTTTGAAGATCAAAGAGAACAGCTTGCAACTTAAGTAGCATAGTTGCCATTTTTTCAAGTTCTTCGTGTAAACCCAGTTTCCGATCGTCAGATATCGGAGGTATCTTGCTCAAGATTTCAGAAAAAAGCATGATCAAAGTTTCAGCCATTGTCGTTGACCTTTGTGTGTCCGAGGAAAGAAATGCTTGCAGGTGTTGAGGGAATCCGAGGAGTTGTTTAGGCACTAAAAAAGGTTTCTCTACTTATGATCGAGAGCCCTTGATCATTCCAATCTGAAATCCTGACCATTAAGACAATTCACTAGAAGACAACAACGGGTCCCAGACAAGCTGGGAATTTCGTCGGCTGGGGCAAGTGCACCAGTTTGATGCGAATTTCTTCAGTACTAGGCAGTGCTGGAGCAAGTGGATGTGCCTCACGAGTTCCATTTCAAATAAGTTTTGCTCCGGATGTATCATGTACACGATCCATCCAGGGTACATACTAACGGACAAAGACACATGTTATTTAATTTAAATTTAAATTTAATTTCAAATTTTATACATATAACACACGTTCATATTCATGTACACAAGTTTAATTGAATAAGTTATGAACAGAGTGTGGATTAGTTACAGGGTAATGTAAAATAATTTGAAATGACCATTTTACCTTGAAATGTAATATAATGGAAGTTGTGAGGCCCCTAACCAGCTGAAGCAACCACGTTTCATTGTAATATGGGAAAATGGTTAGTCAAACTTAATCTACAAAATTTGTAAACCATGATTAGAGCTGTAAACGAGTCGAATCGAATCGAGTATCTCATGTTTGAAACTCTATTCGTTAAGCGATTCGAACAATGTTCGTGTTCGTTCGTTAATTTTTGAACTCCAAACCTGTGTTCGTGTTCGGTTCGTTAAGCAAAGTTCATATTCGAGTTCAAGTTCGTGTTTGGATCGTTTAACATAAACAAGCCGGCCGCGAACATGCTCGAAATACTTGAATCCAAATTATTTTAAACCTTAAATATGCCATACAGATCATTAATCATTCTAAAAAATAATTAAAGCACTAAGTGATTAAATTCTATTATTCATTAACTATATAACTAACATTAACATAAAAATAACAAATAAAACCCTCCAAATATAAAAGTCTAGTCATAAAAGTAACCTTAAAATTTGTCAAATGATAATTATGTCCATGTTCGCGAACGTTCGTTAAAACTCGTAAACATGCTTCTGTTCGCACGATTATTAACCGAACAAAAAAATTCGTTCGAATTCGGTTTGTTTAAGGTTTCGAACGAGTCTTTCATGAAAACGAACGTGTCGAAATGAACCGAAATATCGAACAGTTTGTTTCGTTTAACGGCTCTAACCATGATGCATATATCATATGATTTTTCGTCCTTCATGTATTTGTTTTGTAGTTTTTACGTCGCTTATACATGAAATGATGATTTTTTTTTTATCTTCAAAAATGAAAAAGCACATTTTTTTTTATTCCCCAATTCATTTCTGCTCACATTCTTGTCAAAAGATTGCAGGAAAAAGGTCCATCTCATTTCTTTTTTCTTTTCTTCGTCCTATTTTCCTATCTAAGAATGTGGTAGCAGCTATGGCTACATCTAGCCGTCATACTCCCAACTTTGATCATAAAATTTTACCAAAATTCAAGCCTCTGCTCAGTTTAGGGTTTGTGAAATTTATTTAGTGTAGTAAATAAGGATATTCTAAATTACATTTTATCGTGTTCCATATATTTTTTTTTCTTTTTTCCTTTCACCATTTTATTTTGGTTTTCTTTCCCATCTCTTCTTCCTTCGATCAAATTCTCCCAACAAAATCCATCAAACAAGTCAACCCACCACCACCGCCACAGCCACAGCCACTCTGCACCAACTTTGCAGCTGAATCCCGCCATCATACTACTCAAGAAAAGAGAAACTTAAATCCTTTTCTTCCGTATTTTTCTTTTGCTGTTCTGCCTCAATTTCAGAGCACTCCAGAGTGGATAAGGAATAGGTTTACATTATCTGGTCACTTATTGAAATCTATTCTACGCTTCTTGATCCCTCTGTTTTCCAAGATCCCTGCCTTGAATTTCTGAAAAAGATATTAATGTTATGGAAATAAAACAAAGAAACCGAGAAAATTTTGGCGATTTCTGTGAAATCTTGTTTGTATAGATTCTTTTGTTGTCAATCTTAGACTGGTTTTTCTTAAGAAATGCTGCGTTCAATTCGTTTCTTTTGCTGTCAATCTTAGACTGGTTTTTGTCAAGAAATAGTGCGTTCAATTCGTTGTTTTTTAATTCTGAAAATTAGAGAACAAATTGAACGCCTTGGGGGTGTTTGTGATAATGGCTGAGAGAATTTTTCTCAATCCCAATTCCAATCGTGCCTTCTCCATGGAAAAATGTGAAGAAGGCCGAGATTTCCCAATTGGTAACTAATCATCTTGAATCCTAGTGCGTCTTAGCTTAGCAGAATCCCTCTCTCGTGATGGAAACCTGTTTCCAACTTCCCTTCCTTATTATATTTGTTAGGAATTTTCAGACACTAAAGAAATCGTCCAAGATGAGAAAGAATGAGAGCAATTCTTTGACCTTGAGATCTCCTCCACCTTTGTTTTCTCTATTTCCGGAGCTTTATTCCTTTTCTTCGTCTTCATCCTCGCCTTTGTCATCCCGTCGCCAGCGTCCTATTCTTCTTTGCCCCACAATATCTCAAATTTCGTGTCTAATTTGATGTTGTTTGGTGCTGGGATAAAAAGCTGGATGTGTTGAGGAGAAAAAAATAAGAAAAAGAACCCAAATCTGATTGTTTTATATGTTGCTAATTTGAGGAGGAAAAAATAAGAAAAAGAACCCAAATTTCTCTTTGGATTGCTCTGTTTTTCAAAAATTAGTTTTTTAAATATTATAAAATTTTTATAAAGTACTCTCAAAGGTATTTTAAAAAATAGTTTAAATTTTTTTTAATATTTAAAAAATATTCTAATAATTCTTCTACTTTTAAATCTCTCAAAATATTTTCTAAAAATATCTCAAAATATACTCTAAAACTCTGTTACAATAAAATTTTTCAAAAACATCTAATCCAACTGGTGGTGTTGGCATGAGCTGCACTATTGAGGGAATTTCCATATCAAGTAGAAAAGGAAGAAAAAATGAAAACAGAATGAGTCAGAAAGAAAATTTATGTTTTTTGGTTTAATCTTGCAAAGACTAACACAGCTAGTAAGAGGCCAATTTCCACGCCAAATTAAATCTCCAGAAGATTACATAGATATTTTGAAACTGTGAACCGGGCGCAATTGACTTTCGCTGAAATCACAGGGAGATTCTCTATATTTTACCTTTTTTCTTAGTTTTCACCCACAAGCATTCATTTTTTGCAAAAACTAATATCAAAATTAGATTTTACGCAAAAAAAGGGAATGAAATTTTAGTAAAATTTGTGATCGAAAGTGGTAATGGCCTACCGTAGGGGTGTTCATGTCTGGGCAACTAGTCTATTTGTAATTTTGCTGATCCTAACCGCATATACTAATTTCGCAAAATTGCAATCCGTATCTTGACCCAATTCATTCGATTAATCTATGGAATAGGGTCGGGTATATATAATAACTTAACCTTTTTCTACTTATAGGGAACAAAGATTAGATTAAAAAATCAAATAATACAACATTTTTCCAAATCCATAAGAGCATTTAATCCAGTAACTCTAAAATCATAACAAAATAGAAAATCAAAACACAGAATATTCTAACACATTTGTTTTTGTTTTCTCTATTTCTTGAAAGTCATTAATTTATTTTAATAAGGATGATAGGTTACTGCACAACCAAACATGCAAGCTTTAAAAATTAAAAAATAAAATAATTAGTCGAGTGATGAAGTGGATAGAATTTATGAGAAATGAAAAGAAATTTTTGAGAAAAAATAAAAGAGAGTAGCAGAGTAAATGAAATTAGTAGCGATGAATGTAGGAAATGAAAAGGGTAGATAGGAGTTAGGGTTAGGTAGATCATTTTATAAATTTTGAAAAATAAAATGTATAAAGGCACTTTTTTTTACCAAGAAAATGATGAAAGCCATATTTTATGATTTAGAATTATTGATGAGGTTTTTCCTTCACACAAAATTTTAAAAACCTAAATACCTCTATTTTTTGCAAATATACAAATTGTTTATTGAGTATAGGGGATACTAGGTATCGATGCCACAGAGTAAATTGTCAATTATCGATGGTTTTCTAACTCCTTTATCATTTACACTATCATAAACGCGAGAAAATAAATCTATATTGCAAGCATGAAATAAAAGGAGTAGAAATAAAAATAAAAACCCCCTAGGATTATGAAATTTCTAATTACTTTTCCAAGTGAATCTATAGGTTAATTGAATGTTATTAGTTTGGCTATTTATGGCATAATTTTATAATATCTATGAAACCTACTCTTATAGTAATCATCTATACTTATAGTTAAACTATACCTATTCTTAGAGTTATCAAATTAACTACAAGTTCATTAAATTCTATGAAATTATATGGAATAAGCCATCAAGACCACCAAAATGTATCTCTATTCTCATGAGTGTATTCTACAAGTTTAGCCTTTCTTTGAATTAGTGTTAAATCCCAATTTACATTGGAACTTAACATCTTGAGATTATCACAATTAATGATCAATTAATTATGATTATAAAAGCAAAACTGCTAAATAACTTGTTCAAAATAATAGTATTAAATAACCAAGCAAATTTCACAAACAATCATAAAAAGTTCATCCATAACTCTAGGTATAAACTTTTAAAAACACATAATAAAAATCAAAGAAAAGACCACACTTATATTATAGCTAAACATGAAATCAATTACAAAAGAAAAAGTAACATGAGAGAGGTCACTCTTGTCATATGAGTTCCAATTCTCCATTTTGTTCCTTAACTCTTCGTCCAAATATAGCTACAAGTGCAAAAGTAGCTGAACTAAACCACATTACCCTATTCTACTCCTAAACTAACTACTACGAGCTTGTAGTTTAAGAGCTACATTTTTTGTGTTTCTCTTTATTCCAAGCTCTCTAACTTATGCTAAAATAATAAACACAAACTCTATTTATAGATTCTTCAAGCCTTTTTGTGTCTTTTCTAATGTGAACTCTTGACAAAATTGGTTTTTAAAGTCAAATTTTGTGGCTCCATGGAATCTTGACGATTTGAGATGAAAAAAGATGTTTTTAAAGTTTCTTGAGCATGATCTTTCAGTCACCAAAATGTCTAATCAAATATCCCATCCAAAGCAAGAAAGAGCATGCATCAAAGGAGTAAAGTTGCGCAACTTGGGCAAGTTGTATGTTACTTTTTGGCTAAGAGAATCCCCAGCTCAAAACCAGTACATGCAATAGCCAGTTTTGCTTCGACAAGAATTTCAATTTCCTTAGAAACTAACTTGCCATGATTCCCTAGCTCGGACCGGTTCTTGTCAAAAACTGGTAAGATATCAGGATTAAAGAGCCACGATTGTCATATTATTTTGCAACGGAAGCTTCCTATTGGATTGCACGGATTCTTGTCAACAGAGGTGTATACTTTAGTATGTGAAGTAGCTAAGCTCTTTCAAGATTTGTGTTCAAGAAAGCTTAAATTGGAGGAGATTGAGAAATTAGAAGAGAACATAGTAATGATATGATGCAAGTTGGAAATAATCTTTCCGCCAACTTTTTTTGATATTATGATTCATTTAGCTGTTCACTTATCCCGTCAAGCCAAACTTGGAGGGCCGGTCCAAGATAGGTGGATATACCCCTTTGAAAGTTAAGTATGATTCTTCTTAATTTGACCTCCTAAACATATATTAGCTAAGTTAGATCACTAACTGCTACACCTACTTATAAAGAAAGCAAGTGCATTTGAAACTATGCCATCATTTTAATTATTCTCTACATATTTTCTCAAAATGTGATCTCGAAGAAGAGTGGCATGAATGAAGTCTAGAATAGCGACTTGTATTTGATGGACCAGATGTTCCACGATAGCAATTCTCCATTTGCGCAAATTTCACTCCCAAATACCATTACCAGCTATATGAGAACAACTACAAGACATCACACTACAAAGTATCATTTTGCATTCTCGCACCTCTTATCATTTCTTTTTTAGCAAGAGGGAGTTGATTTGGAAGGAAAGAAGAAGGTATTAATGAAGTCAACGTATAAGATAAATGTTTATACTCTTTAAGAATTAAGTATAAGAGCTGATAACATTCCTCACCCATAGTGTCATTGAACTAGAGATGCAACCTGAACTAACCAAGAAGAAACTTCCATTTTAGCGCCTAGAGATGAGGGCGAGATTAGTGCCTCGACTTCTACACCATTACCTCTATCCTCACGGTCTACGTGGCGGAGAGTGTTAGAAACAATTGGTTACACGCAGACACAAGTGGTGGAGTGACTTGATAGGATAGATGTTCGCCTTGATAGGCAGGATGTCTGCTTATGCCACATCGTACATTATTTGGGCATTTTGCCTCCTCCACCACCTGATTTGGAGGATGGAGGAGTTAACTTGAAGGATGCAACTGGAGAGGCAATTAGATGACCCAAGGGAGCTCGTGGAAGAGATGGTCCAATGGCTTAAGATGAATTACATCCAGATGGCCTTTTACAGCTTTTATTTTTTGACTTTCTTGCTTCCTTGAAAATTTGAAACTTTTATTTGTTATTTGGTTTTTACTACTAATCATTTTTTTTGAACTTATGATGTTGCTACTTATGAACTATCTGCAGTGCTAGTAGATTTGTAGATTGATGGTTTATGATTCATAGTTGATCAGGATTTTAACCATTGACATTTGGGATCATTTCTTATTTTTGTTCATTTATCTTTCTCTACACATTGACAGCAATGTGTATACTAAGTCTGGGGGGAAAAACTTGTGATACATGCATGATATGTAGATGTGTGTTGTTGGAAATGTTTGAATTGCTTGGACTTGATGGAAATATTATTATGCTTCTGAAGTTGTTGAAAATTTGCTAACTGGGAGTTTCTTCCAATTATAAGACAAAACTCTATCAAAATTTTTTCAAAATCTTATCTAAAATTACAAAATTGTCTAAAAATTTTTTTTAAATTTTTTTTTGATTTAGCCCAAAGGTCAAGAAGTTCTAACCAATATTGACTTGAAAAATTCATTTTTTATTTGATTTGGAAATAGTTATTATGTGATTAGGATTTTTGAATTTTAGAAAATAAATTTTGTAAAATGGAAAAAATTATGCCTAAATTTTGCTAATTGAGTGAGATTTCTCCCCTAAGTAAGAGATTGATATAATCAATGAGAGTTATCTTTTTCCTATGATTTATGCTAAAGAGGTATAAAAAAAACAGATGAAGGAAAAATAAGAGTTGTTCTACTCCAATGATTCTAGTATTGAGCAATCAGGGATTGGCATCTATAAACATTAATTTTCGCATCAAAAGATGTTTGAATTATGAGTATGCTAAACAACTCAAATAAGTAAAATATTGAGTAACCGGGGGTCTACATCTATAAATGCCGATTTTCATGTCAAAAGATAATTTCATTATTTGAGTAAGTTAAATATGAATAAATCCCTCTTAGTGTTGGAATTTGAGAAAAAGATGATTGAAAAAGGAAAAACTATGAATTGACTATATGAGTTGTTTATTTGTGAAATTCGGTTAAGGTGAGAGATTAAATTTAACTTGTTAAAATTAGGGTATGATTATCTCTCTTTTACTTGATATTATGAGCATTTAAGACAAATTGAACAATTACATAAGTTTCATATGATTTAAGACAAATTGAACAATTATAAAGGGTTGAATTTTAAAGTTTCATATGATTTATTTCAAAACTCTTAAATCATTATTGGTTGATTTTTCCTATTGCTTGAGGACAAGTAATGATTTAAGTGTGGAGGAATTTGATGAGCGTTTATTTTGCATATTTTTATTGTGTTTTATGCTTAACTTTTGGTGTGTTTTTAGGATAAAAATGATGACATTTGGCTCTTTAAGCTTATATTCCTCAGGTTGCTAATTCTAGTCAAAACTTGCATTTGAGCAAATTACTGCATGAGTTTATAGTTTTTTAGGTGTTGGATGATTTATTCGAATCAAGTGAAGTCGAAGTGATATACTAGGAGTGATTCGAAGTCAATTTAGGCATGAAGCAAATGCAGAACATGAGGAAAAGTCAAAAAATGACCGTGCCAATGGATACTTGAAACGTGCCTCATGGATCCAGTTCAAGGATTCAAAATAAACCTCTGTGAAGAGGACACGTGAGCTATGCCTCATGGATCCTTGATGTCACATTTCATCATCTAAGAGGTAGAGGAACTAATCCGCAACCTAGATCCGTGAGCTACACCTCGCGGATCCATGTTGCATATCCCTGGGTTAAAGGCAACTTGCAGACTTTTCACAGTTTTTGGGACTATTTTCTTTAATCAATTTCAACTAGTTTCTGCAAAGTAGCAATGGGAACTTGAAAAAGCAACATTTTGGAATCTCAAGGAGCATCTTTTGTAAATCTTTCTTCTATATAAACACTTGTTTTAAAAGGATTAAGGAGATTTTAGAAACTCTTGAGAAAGAGCTATAGTTATGGAAAGAAAAGGTAGAGAGAGCAAAAGAAAGTGAGATTTTCTTTTGTGGAAGAACAACTTTGTTCTAGAACTTGAAGAATAATGTGTAAATGTGGAGCTTGAGGAACTTGCTTCATCTAATTAAATAAGATTTATTCAAATTTTACTCTCAACTTCTTGTATTATTCATGCATTATGACAATAGGTTTGGGTGCTTTAACATGTCAGACTTTATGTCTAGCTAAACCATTTTCTCCTACGGGTAAAAATGAACTTGTAGCTTCTTGATTTGTGTTGACTTGAGTTAATCATAGCTATCTTGTGAACCTATTAGTTCATATATTTGCACATTATATTTGTACTTGTTTGATTAGTTGTAAGGAGTCCAATTGTGAAACCTGGTCAATAATTAACTATTAGAAAATTTCTATTTTTTGGCTCTTTTGTTAATGCAACTATGGCTAGACATAGACCAACAATGGGAGGTACAATAGGGGTGAAAGTGCAGGAGGTGGTGCTGTAATTGAGGGAGAAGTTAGTGGGGCAGGTACAAGAAATAGGGCTGATGTAGGTATAGGGGAACTGAAGAAGATAACAAAAATGGTAGCAACTCTAAAGGAGAGCATTTGACTAATGATGAAGGGTTTTGCAAAGATGATCAAATGCTTGAGAGTGAGAAACTAGCCCCTATAGTTGAAGTTCTCCCTCCTGTTGAGAGGAACACTATTGAATCTACAATGTATGAGGAATGGGATATAACAAGCTTGGAAAGTGATGCACAAGGAGGTGGTCAACATGCAACCCCAGTTGGAAAAGAATCACAGGCAACTAATAAAGCATTTGGTGGTAGCAAGAGAAATAAGAAAAAGTGTGTTAGAAAAATAGCAAGAGGGCCAAGAAAGAGCACAACAAAAAAATAAAATAAAATAGATCATCACATATAATAATTCATCATCACAAACTGATCAGAATACATCACCATAGGCTGATAAACGACTAGAAGATGCTAATGATGAAGATGTGTTGTAGGACAATATGATGAATTAAGACCCATGGACCACTCATGGTTCTTCTTATCAAGATGATGATGTGCATAAAGAAATTGTATACACTGACCTCAATGCTAAAAAAATACATGGGAAATCCATATTTTCAAGTAGCGATAAGGTTTATATCATTAGTTGAGTTCAAGACTACAATCTAGAATTATTCTATTGCTAATGGTAGACTTGTTTGGTACTACACCAATGAGGAATTTAGAGTGAGGGTAAGATGCAAGGATCCATGCAACTGGGAGTTTTATACTTCTCAGGAGAAAGCACCTGGGCCGAATGATTTTGTCGTATGATGTGCATGAAAATTGTAGTCATGCTTGGAAAAATAAAAACATGACTGTTAAATAGATAGCTCAGGCAACAGTGCATGAGGAGTGCAATTACAAATATCAAACAAAAATAATTAGAAATGCTTAGAAATATTACTATTGACAAAATCAAAGGTTATGCAGTAAAATAGTACAAGCATATCTGGGAATATTGTTAGGGGATTAAGAAAACTCACCATGATTCTACCATGGCAATTAAGTTCACTTCATTTAGAGAACTGGGTTGCGATTCATCTAGGTTGCATTTATTGGTTCATGAGACAGTATTATTGTTTGGGTGCATTAAAGGAATGATGCAAAATGTGTAGGCTTGTGATTGTACTTGATGGATGTCATATAAAAGGGTCATACCCTAATCGACTCTTATCAGCAGTGGCAATTGATCCCACTAATGGCTAGTGGCCTATTGCTTGGGCCATAGTAGAGAAAGAAGCTACTGTCTAGTGGGAATGGTCCTTGGAGCTTCTCAAAGTAGATCTAGAAATAGATAATTAGTTTCAATACACTTTCATCTCTGATTAACAAAATATGAGTATCTTGTTATATAACAATTGGTGCATACTAGTAGCCACTTCAAGTACTAATGTGTAAAATATTTTTGTGGGGGTTGGATAGAGCATTATCCGAAGTGCTACCTAACTCTGACCATAGATATTGTGTATAGCACATATATCAAAATTTCAAAAAGAAATATCTCAGTAAGGCACTTAAAGGAATGTTATGGGTAATAGCTAGAAGCAGCACAATTAGAATGTTTAAGAAAACTGCTGAGAACTTGAAATAGTATGATAGTGAAGCATACAAATGGGTGGAGAAAGCACCTTATCCGAGCCACTGGTTTAAGACTTTCTTTTCTCCTCACATTAAGTGTAATATGATTGTCGATAATCCATGCCAGTCTTTCGATTCACACATACTAGAAGTTAAGGATAAGCCAATCATATCTTTATTAAAAAATGTTAGAGAATTGATGATGGAAAGAATTCAAAGAAAGGCTGCCATTACTAGAAATCCACACTTACCAGGGCCTTTGACTAGAAAATTTATTGATGATAGAAATGAAAAGTTTTTTCACTGGTTACCATAATTCAATGGAATTGATGGATATCAGGTAAAGGCCCAAGGAATGCCAATTTATAGTGAAAAAGAAGCAATGTACTTGTTGGATTTGGGAAGTATCTAATTTACCTTGTACCCATTTAATTGTAGCAATTAAGCAAATAGAAGATGATCCCCATGAAATGACTAATGAATGTTACTACAACAACTTATTTTTGTAGGTTTTTATAATAATATCTTGTAGCCTATCAGTAGCTAGGACTGTCAATGGGGCTAGGCCAACTCGAGCTCGGTTCATTCATCCCAACAAAAAGTCCAATCAGCCCGACCTTTTAGTGAGTCGGTTTGAGTTTAATTAAATATGAGCCGAGCTTGCACCTCATTAGGCTCAAATCCGACATAGGTCCGACCCTTTAATTACTTATATATATAATATTTATATTTTGATATTATGTACAACTATATATCCAAATATATTATTACTAAATACTAAATGTCTATAAATAACAAAATACAAAAATACATCTGAAGACTCTCTTATGAACTTTCTTAAGAGCCAATATTAGTAATGCATAACTGAATCTCTAACTTTTCTTATTGGTCGAGTAAATTTTTGTGTTAGCATAATATTGGTTGATTTCTTTTTGGTCTAGAAACACAAATCATCAAACATGTTTGGATTCAAATCACAAGGTTATAAAAAAGTTTCAACTTTTAAAGATGTATTGGCTTATGACCGTATGTTTTATTAATAGTTTTCATGTATTTTGAACAAATTAAATATAAATATTGTTGAAAATTTTTTGGTTTATATACTTTTTAAGAACTATTATTTGTTCATGTTTAGTTTTAATATTGTAGTCTTGTAAATGTTAAATTAGTTTTACAATTTAATAGTTATAGTAATTATATTAAGAAAATTAAGGAGTAATAAGTGAGCTTGAGCTAAATCTGAATAAGACTCATAACTCGAATATTATGTGAATTGAGTATGAGTTTTACGTTTATTAACCCGACACTCATAGAACGAAACTCGAAAATATTATAAATTAAATGAGTTGAGCTCGAACGTATAAAAACCCGGTTCATTAGGCCCGATTGACAGGCCTATCAGTAGCCAAATACTTTGGCCTAAGTCTACCAACATAGAACTTGATCCTCCAATTTCTACTATCCAACAAAGTATGCCAAAAGAGGCAAGGAAAAGGAATGATGTAGAAGAAAAGAACCATGGAAGAAAGCTCAGAACATGTCACCATGCATTGTAGGAAATGTGGAAAAATATGGTACAATGTAGCAACATGCAAATAGATGACTTCGAATCGAGAAACTGCTTAACTAATGATGAAGCAATAGCCTATATGTATACATATAGTTTTCATGCCAAATGTCTTGCCTTTGTTAACCAATACACTTCCATTTATACAAAGTTTCAAAAAGAAAACAAAGGGCAAAAGAGTGCATAAGGAGGGTTTATGAACTCAACAGCCGTAGTAGCAGTAGCAAACTCTAGCAGTTAACCAGCCAAATCCACCAATCCCAACAATTCAGCATTCAATCCAGTGTCTCAATAGCCAAATCCACCAACTCAGCAACCAATATCAGCAGTTCAGCATCCAAATCCAACAGCTACAAGTTCTAGATCTAGTAGAAAATTCTACAAAAATGGTAAATGGCTATTAACTAAAGCAAACAAAGGGATGATTAATGCTAATTAGCCTATCTGGGAAAGGAAACACCCTTCAAGTTTGGTAGGTAGAAGGGTAGAAGAGATAGAAATACTAGTAGATCTAGATTAACAAGAGCCAGAGGTGGCCCTACAAGTTAAATGGGATTGGATTGTGTTTTGATGTTGATGATGTTGACTGATATGTAAATGACTTATCCTCTAATTGATAATAGTTTATTTAAGTGTGGCTACTAAAATAGATGCATTATAGGTTAGGGGATCCACTTTATGTAAATAGTTGATGGCTTTTAGTTTGTTATGATGAATGGCTTTTGTTTTTGGTCCACTGTCTTTTTGTAATGCATCTTGGAATAGATTCTATGTACTAGTGGAAATCAAAAGCTTTTACAGTTGTGTTTATCCAGTGGTTATGCTCCTTTTGTCTTGTCTTTTCTACATACACGAGTACTCAATTTACTGTGTTATAATACTGCATGCACAAGTATCCAGTCATTTAGTGCAAATCAAAAATTACTGCAGGGATTCCATTACAAAACATACCAATGGAGATCTCACTACAATAGGCAACATGTTTCATCTTCTTGGTCTGATTATAGAAAACACTAACAGCTTGACACCTAATCAACTTTACTACGCCTACTTGTCCACAATCACCCTATAGCATTCACGATCCTTTGATGACCAAAATATGGGCACTCTCATTGATAGTCATAAAATACAAGGGGATACAAAACACCAATACAAAAAATCATGCAGCAAGAAGAGCTCTTGAGAAATAATGCTGTGTAGTTTTGTGTTTTTCACTTCAACCTCAAATTTTGAACCTTTAAACTCCAATTTTTTAGTTTTAGTTTCCCATCTTCTTGCCAATGTTTCCAGTTCCTCTCATACAATTCCATTCTATTCATTTTTCTCAACAAATTAGGAATTACGTGAGTTGATCTTTTGTACATTTTTGGATCGCACAATCCCAAAAGCGACATCCCTTATCCTGCATTTTACATGGTAGGACTAAATTCTCATGTTATAACATCTCCATTATAAATCAAACACCTTACCTCTCTTAACGGGCAAATAACATATCTTATTGTTGGGTTCTAGTTTGTCCATGAGGGCTTCATCGTTGTTGTTAATCTGCATGGGCATCTTGAAATAGGTTGAGAAGAGTGCCTTAACATTCTTTGTCTTCCTTGCACTTTGCCTGAGGAATTTAGGGCTTCAAATTGACTCCCTACTTCTTTCCTGAAATAATTTCACATTTGGGTATAGGTTTGAGGAAAGAAATAATGGGGAGAATAGGATCAAGTTAATTGTGGAAAAAATATCCCTGTATTTTGCTATGTATTCTGATTATTTGATAAATTAAGAGCATTGATCGATGAAATAGCCATGGGTGTGCTGATTGGTTAATTTAATGGTCAATTTTTTTTTATAAAAAATTATTTGATGGCCAATAGTTGATGCAAGCAATAGTTTAATATCCACTGAAATATTTTGCCCATAAAATAATACCATATCCCTCAAAGGCAGAGCCACTTTTAAGTGCCCACCCACCAAAATTTCTGAAGTATCCCCTTTTGATATACTTTGTTCCTCTAAGTTCTTCAAATCTATAATTATCACCTACTTTAAAAAGGATGTCTCTTAGAAACAAAACCAAGTGCTAGTTAAAAAAAAAAGAATATTGAACATAAAAGCTTTTTATTCTATAGCACAAAAAATAATTATCATTCAGCTTGTGCAATAATGTCATTATTGTAAAATTCAATACAACTTTAACAAAATTGACTCGACTATTATACTAGTTATTTATGATTTTCTATACAGTTATTTTTGTATATAAAAGTTTTCTTTTTAGTTGTACTGCGTTGTACACAAAAGCAATTGTCCCCAACTTTGGGTTCTAACTCCGTCACTGCCATCCTTTATTCAATAAAGAGGGCACAACTTTGAATATGTATGACATCTGTGTTATTTTACAATATACAATTTATCACGTAGAATAGTAGTAGTGTATGTAGTACCCAAGTCACAAATTATTTTTAAAATAAGCAATCAATAATACGCACCTTTCATCAATTAAAGATCCAAATGCACCCTTTTCAAAATTTTCCTGCAGACAATCTCTGTAACATCATATTGCAAAGCCATAGTCATGGAAAGGACCTTGCACTCCTTTGTATAGTGGAAAACAAAGAAATGCGCTGAACTATTTGTTCAGAAAGATGCTAGTCTGCTCCACGAGCAGTTCTTGAAGTACTTGCTTCATCCGAGAATTTTGGCCGGTCAATAGCATCTACCTGGAATTTAGAGGTGACAATCACTTTAAACCAAAAGGAGTATTACTACTTTATGAGCGCCAGAAAGTTATAGAGAAATTACCGTAGCTCTATCTACCTGCTGATCAACAATAACATTGGCTTCTTCATGAATATCAACTCGACTCCCATTTGTTTCTAATGGCTCTCTTATCACCACACCAATATTCCGGGCTTTATTTTTAGGCTTAAAAAATGCAAGTCCCTTCCCTTTATCTTTCCTCCTTGCCTGAGAGTTTGCATTAGTTGTCCCACCTCTAGAACGGCCCTGAAAAATGTTAAAAGTCCCCGAGCTGTAACATCCTAGTCATTACATATATGTTGTTAAGCAAATGACATATTTGACCAGCTTCAGGCTGAATGGGGAGTGGATACCTAGCGTTAGGCAACTAAAGATGGTGCTTACTCCATGATGCCAATGGATGATTTGACGTTTCCGGCAATAACATAAAATTATGTTGATAACATGACATATGCCATAAAATGACTTTTCATCTTTCGCAAGGAAAATAGCAGCATTAAGGACTAACTTGAACTGGCATATTTAGCAGGTTATACTAAGTGGGCACCTATGCTAGGCAACTTAATTTTTTCACTATCCCCTTTGATTCCAGGTCCAATGGAGATTGCCCCTACTGCTCCCACCAATGTTTATACATGTATAATTTTTTAAGTTTGTCCCAATAGATGGACTTCCAATTGTCCGCATGCTTTGAACTACTTGTCTATAGCAAAGTTTATTTCTCAATTAGCAAAGTGGACATGCTTTGAACTACTTGTCTATAATTTCTGATAATGGACTTCCAATTGTCCGCATGTCCCAACGAGAATGTAAGTAAATGGCATAGATAGCCACCAAATTATTTCCAATTTCATGTTTTGATCACTGAATTTTTTGTATGTACACCAATTGTTTCCAAAATGTATATTTTAATTAGTTGAATAACTATTTTAGCTAAATAAAAGGTTTAGCGACTAAAACAAGAAATGTTGAATAATTTAATAGTCAATTTTGTCATTTGCTCGTGGGACTATTTTCTCTCTTTAACTACTAGTCCAACAACTCTATAAACTCCTTAATTAGTTAAGCTCACAAGTACAAAATTCACAATTACATACTAATCGACTTGAATACAATTTTTATTTAATATTATTCTTTGTTTGTCATTTTTTCCCACCAAGTCAACACAATTATTTTTGAGTCAACACACTTAAAACAAAATAACAACCCATTTTATTTTTTACACTTGAATCAAGATCAAACAAGACACAACTTTACCTTTATTATTCTTCTCCTTTCTCAATGTGCTCTCAATACACAAACCCATTTGCAAAACTTTCATATCTTCTCTACATATTAAAATTCACGTAAGTTGCTAGCTTTTTCTTAACATTTCACCACTAAAGATAGAGATTTTTTTAATATTATTACGATTGGCATAATTTCACTTGTTAAATTTGTCTTGCAGTTAATACTCTTGCTTCTCTCAACGCTAGTCCCTCTGTCCATTCTAGTTGTCTCTCTCCTCCTTGTCGTTCATTCTTCTCTGTTTTCCTTTTCTTGATAATACTCCACCCCTCCATGCTGATACTACCCTCCTTTTATGCTCATTCCAGGGCATTCATCCTGTCCCTCCCACCCCCCCTCCTCCTCCTTGTTTTTAAATCAAAATTTCTCTCTCATTCCAATGTCATTGAATAATGATGTTAACTCAACTTATAAGAAGATTGGATACATCTTAAGATCAAAATAATTAAGCACATTTACCTTCAAGTACAAAATGAATAAGTCTGTTTTTGTTCTTGCGCTTAGTGGATATGGACTCAATTTTTTCATTCCTTTTCCAAATTAGAAAACTAGTGTTATTGTTAAGATTATATATTTAAGGGATAATATCAGAAACCTCCCTTGAGGTTTCTCTTAATATCACTTAACACCCCCGAGATTTTAGAAATATCACTTACCTCCTCTAATAATTGTAAAAAAACTATATTAACTCTTGCTTGATACATAATTCACAATATATCAAATAAATTGAGCTCAAAAATTAAAAAATGAAACAAAAGTCACTTTCTTCTTTTTCCCTTTTCTCCACCATTATTTCTTACTTATTTTTTGGATGACTATGCAATATGTTATTTGTAAATTATAATAAATTAAATTTTGTTTACCTTTTACTTTTTGTGATTATAATAAAGTAGGATATGATTTATTTGCTTATTTTGAGTTGATTTTTATAAAATTGATATAGTTTAATGGTTTAAGTAAGGGTTGAGAAGATGTTGGAAAAAATATAAATTTATAAGAAATCATTTTCGAGCATATAGAGTTAAATTGATACAAGTGTATTTTTTATGGGGTATAGCATTATGATGTGGTAGCACTACAAGAAATTGTTTTTTAGGTGATGATTTTCTTGAAGTGAGTAAAATGATTTAGGAATATTTTTATTTTGCAAATGAAAGGGTAGTTTAGGATTTTTAAAATTTTTGTTACACAAATAACAAAAATAAGGAAGGTAAGTGAATTAAGAGAAATCTTAGGGGAGGTTTCTGATATTATCCCTATATTCAATTGCTTTGGTTTCCTAGTCCATGTGTTTGTCAACTGTGCTACCGTCACATATTTCACAGTAAAAGTTCAGGAAATTTTCATACAAGTTAAAAACCCATAAAAGGCCTGCCTCATCCTTCCCTCCCTATAACTCATTTTCTACTTTTTTTTTCTCTGGAACTGTTCCGGTCAAAACTTCCTCCGCCTCTCAATCGGAGAGAAACCGGACAAATCTGGTATTTAGATCAGAAATAGTTTAGTTTAATTACCTTTATATTGTACTAAGACAGACTTAAACATTAAGTAAAAAGTCAACCTTGAAAAGAATGCAGTTTTTAAAGAATATGTGGAAAGGGGTTAAAAAATAAGCAGATTTTCAAATATGAAACCAATTTATGAAAATCAAGAAATATTTTCATAGTAAGATAAGCAATTTTGCCCTTTTTTGTTGTTTGAAATGTGCAACACATCAGGCAGGGAAGGGTTACCTCGTTATCTGATCTCGGAGACAGGTTTCCTGTTGTTGGATTATGAACGTGACTTGCAAGAACACTTTGATTCGGAAGCGTTATTCCCTCTCCCCTCAGTTGGATGAGATTCTGTTGGTCCAGTGATTGGGACGGCCCGTGAAGAAAAAACTTAAACTGATTATTTTTGTTCTTAAATTGAAGCACCTCTGCTTCTATTCGATCAGCAATGCCATCACTGCTTCCATTTACTAAGACAATAGTCAACTCCTCGAGCTTGTTAATCTGGTCAGCTGTTCCAGGGGGAAATATCAGCCATGTCCGTTCTGGCTTCGGATTGGTATTGCACGCCTCGGGGACAAATGAAAACCTCAAGCACATTAGGCCAACCAAACTGCGGATCACTTCGGGCAAACAATGGATTGAGGTGTCTCGAATATCAAGAACTTCGAGCTTCTCGAGGTCCACTATATTAGGTGGGAACTCAGTTAAGTCACCGCAATTGTTGAGGTATAAACTCCGAAGCGCAGCCAAGGAGGAGATACAGGATGGCAACGATTCTATTCCGGTGCTGTGCAGGTCTAAAACTCGAAGTTTCTTCATAGTTGTGAAGAAATTTTCCCCAATGTTTCTCAAGTTTGGGTTAAGTTGCAGAAATAGTGTTGATATCCCCTCACATATTGGGCTCACAGGTAATTTCTCTAATCTGCAACCCATCAAAGACACCCTTTTGGCCTTCTCCCATTCTTCATTTGTTAGGTGTCCGTCTATCTCTGGACCGGACTTGACATAGGATGTTCCAGCTTCCTCCCCAGGGAAAGATATACGAATTGCAAATTTCCTGACGAGTATTGGCATCTTAACGTACTGTTCAGAACATTTCTCTAAGAGAGAGAGCTCAATCAGCTTATGCAGTACGTAAATTCCATCATCTCGAGCCACAAGTAATGTAGGAAGAGGACAGCATAGAAAATCTTCAGCTTTCCAACATTCAACTAAAACATCAATGGGAATTGTGAATTCTTTCGGAAACAATGCTGCATAAAGTAGGCAACTTTTGTAACGATCCTCTTCCAAGCCTTCATGAGCTATCTTAAAAGCTTCAAGTAGTCCTCCTAGTCCCAGATCTTTACATTCACCAACATCTGCTGCCAGTTTGTCCTTTATAGATCTCCAATATGCTGCATTTTTTTGGCTTTTGAGCAACTTCGCAATAGATGAGATCACCCCTGGAAGCCCGCCAAGCTCTTTAAGAATCAGTCCAACCAGCTCACAGCATTGTTCACTTAGTCTTTCACCTTCCATGATCTTATGAAACAATTTCCTCGACTCGTTGTGTGGTAACTTCTCTACTTTGATTTTTTGGTCAAAACAAAAACTCCTCAGCAAAACTGGATCTTTAGTTTCAATGATGACTATCCCGTGCTTATGTTCTTCGGAGACTCCAATCTCCTCAAGCTGAATTGATGAAGAGAACCCCTCAAAAAGTAGCAAATATGATTTTTCACGTAATTGTGTAGATATTGTGTCTTTATTCTTATCAATTGTACTAATCTGCTCAGTTAACTCCAAACGCCGAAGAATACTCTCTTGTATGGTTTTGATGACATCCTCTTTCTTGTGCAGATTGGTTGGAACAGTCACCCAAATGACGTAGTCGAGTTTTGGGGAAGGAGGGCATGAATAAAACCAGTTATTCAAGTTCTTCATGATATTTGTTTTTCCAACTTGCGCTTCTCCAATGATAGCAATCCTCTTCAATTTTGCTTCTGCCTCAACTCTACAGGGCTGCAGTTCATCAAGGAGTTCATCGCGTTTCTTTTGATGTGAAGGCACAACATCAAGGTCTTTAGCATCTTCCATTCTTATAACAGCTTTTGGCTTCACTGGACGTGTTAAATCCGCAAGTGGTATGTCTTTTCGGGCTGAAGCAAATTTATCCCTTAGCTTCATAACGTCTTTATCGAGCCTTGCAAGCTTGAAGAACTTTCGGGTCCATAATTTGCGCTTCCCTAAGTGGGAAATATCCGGCAGTTCATGGATCGGTGCATTTGTGCTGCTCTCATCCACATCCGCTTTGTTCGAACCTTCTGCTCCCTGGTGCCTTTGGTTTCCAGTTGCTCCTGTCATCTTTCTGTACTTCTCAATTATCTTACTGTAATCATCCAACAACCGGGATACTACCTTCTTCCACGCTTCATGTTGTCGACTTCTCTGTATGGAGGCTGCTCGACGATTGATATCTTCTTCATTGTCATGCCAACGGGCATAAAGAATTTCTGCTTCATCTCCAAGATATTTAAGATTGTCAAGTAAATCTTTCACGTGTCTTCTCCTGTGCTTCATGTACACAAATAAATCTTTGAGAACCGCATATGCAAATGTTAGAGATGACCCACCAAGTGCCGCATCAACAGGCATCCTGCAAACTCAAAAACTTTTCTTAAGCCGTCCTTGAAGGTTCCAGACTCGGTGTAGCAAAAGTTTAATCAAATTCATTGGAATGAATGAAATAGGACGAAATGAATCTTCAGTCTTCAATGCTTGGGCAACCTTAAGCCAAAACAAAAGAAGTTTTAAGGTATTCAATTTTGGATAACTCAGTTTCTTTTGTTTTAATCTAAACCAATGTTGTCCTAAAGTATATAATTTTTGACAAATTGTCCTCAATCTCCATAAAAATGTAAGAAAATTTATTAACATGGTTTACAAAATACGTAAAAATTTAGAACAACTATAACACTTACGGACAAATAATGGGAAACCATAGAAACTCGGTAAGATATAATATAAGTGTAAACTATCCAATTTTTTACCAGTTTAAAAAAATAGATATATACCTAATAATTTGCTAATTGAACAAATCCGGTGCTGTTTTAAGTGTGTATGACCTCCATTTAGTTATTTTCTATACTTAAATATAATCATTCATTAAGCAACTATTTTTGTACATAAAAATTAGTTGTAAAATTTTGGTTTCCATTATTTTTATGGTGTAAGTAATATAATAGTATACGAGTTGTAAAGTTTATATTGTTTTACTTGAAAGGTGTAAAATTTATTACTCAATGCTCTATTACTGGATGCATAAAAACTATGTAAAACAAAGGATATGACCTCTATTTTGCATTTTGTGGCTTTTCACAATTTTTGTAACCATTCTATAATTCTAATAAATGTTTTTTAAGCTTTATTATGAGTTTCACTAATTTTTTTAAAAACATTTAGACCAAAATGGCTGAAATTGAACACCTAAAGGACTACAATTGTTTAAGAGGAAATACTACGGATCATTTTCGCCGATAAACAGTTTAGGAACAACATTTGGTTTAGTTGGAACATTTGGGACTAATTTAATTAGTTCACAGAGGGAGCTAAACACACACACACAGAGACATATGTTAGAGAAGCCAACAATGTAACAAAAGCCATCTTTGCTTACTTTTGTGCAAGAATTCATGTCATTCTTCCCCTTGGAGGAGGAAAAATAAAAGGTTCTTTAAAATTAAAAAAAAAAGTGTAATTTGGAGTCTCACTTTATAGTTTTCATAGGCGATAGTGTCCATCAATTAATTTAGGAATATAAAGTGCAACTAGGGTAAGTATGATCCTAAACTCATCAATTAATTTAGGAATATAAAGTCACTAGGCACACATGCAACTGGGGTTGTGTGTGCCTGGTGACTGCTCTAGTCTTGGAAGAAGATTCTGAAACTTAAAGAGTTTTAGCCCAGCCTTTCATTAAGAAAATGGTGGGAAATGGCAGCGAGAATTTTTCTGGTTCGAAAATTGGCAACCAACGGGGCCTTTGTATCAACATTTTTCACAGAACTTACTCTCTTGTTTCAGATGTCAAAGGCAAGATACATTGAAGAAATGCGTTGCTGAGGGAACTTGGAAATGGCCAACTAGGAGGAGAAGGAATCAGGAGGTCAGGTTGCTAATGCAACAGATACCTACTCTCTTTGTACCGTTTGTTGATGAGGATGAGTAGAGTATACAGCCACCTAGCTTCTTTGGATTGATCACTGTTGAATCAGCTGTGTTGACACTCAGATCATGGGGTCAAAAGGTTTTCTAGTATCATCTGGCTTGGGAAAAAATCTATGTACCTAGATGCTCCTTTATCTTATGGTTGGGATGTAGAAAGTCACTAAATACTGAAGTAGATTGTAGAAATAGATCTTAGATACTACGTGTGTGCTATGTGGTGAAATTGATGTATGTATATACCTATATAGATAAATGTATAATGCATAATATCTACATACGATCATATATACATCATATGCAGATACATATAGACGTACATGTCTATGTATAAACATATCTACATGCATACATACATAATAATTAAATACATACATGTATGCATTTGTACACATCTATATGCACAAACATACACACATACTTTACGTATGCACGCACATATATACATACAACGATATGCATGTACACGCACATATTTTTTCAACAAATATTCTCTCCTTGCATCACCTGCATTGATGCATGGGTTTAATCTAGTTGTAAATGACTGCATTTAAAATAGATCTCAATTGATGAAACATAGGATGCATAGAAGTATATATGAACATATGAATGAAGACGAAATCGCAATTGACACAACTAATGATGTACAAGGACCTTTCAGAAAAACATACAGTCTTTTAACGGATACATGAAAATGGTTATGAATGATATTCAACTTCTTAAATGAAATGAGAAATTTTTTTCAAGTGAAATTTTTTTTCTTCATTGATGATTGAGAAAGATACTAAAAACTACAACAGAAAATGAAAAGAAAACTTTACCTCGAAGGATGATGGTTGCTCATTGATAACGCTGAGCTTTGAACACTGGTTATTAGAAGCAAACAATTAAGGCAAAAAAAGCATTAATTTCTAATGAAAACATCAAACAAAGGCATTAGAAAGTAGAAGATTACACACACATGCACACGTATATTTACACACACACACACTGACACACACTCATACATACATACATACATATATGTGTACATATGTATGTGTATATATATGTGTGTATATATAATGTGTTTGTGCACAACAAAATAGTTTAGCAGAAAAAGAAATGCAACTGAAGTATATGAATAAAAAATAAAATAATAAAAGCACAACAAGAGAAAACACACTTTGTCATAGTTTGCTAGGAATACTAACAATAGGAAAAGTACGATTCTAGAGAAGAAGGGGAAAAAAAAGATTAACATTCTAAATGCTAGTTTTGTTGAAATGAGTCAATGAGAAAGATATTTTTGTGAAAAAATAAGGCTAGAAATGAAAGCAAAAGCTATTTCCCTAGGGCTGTGGATAGAAACAAATGAATCACACTTGTAATTTGTTGATGAGGTTGAGTAGAGTATACAGACACCTAGCTTCTTTGGATTGTTCACTGTTAAATCAGCTATGTTGACGCTCAGATCACAGGGTCAAAAGGTTTTCTGGTATCATCTGGTTTGGAAAAAAAACTATGCACCTAGATGCTCCTTATCTTATGGTTGGCCTGTAGAATGCAACTAAATACTAAAGTAGATTGCAGAAATGGGATTTACAGATCTTAGATACTAAGTGTGTGCTATGCGGTGAAGTTGATGATCATATTTTCTTCAGCTGCAGAGTGTCGCATGGATGTGGTAGAAAACACTAAATATGTTGGGATCTAGCTGCGTAACAAACATCTATTGAGACATCAAATAGTCAGTAATTTAATAATAAATAAACTATAAATATAAAAATAAATGACACACAAAAGTTATTATGAGCCTACGTCCAGAGAGAAAAAATCCTTTTTTATTATGAGACAATAAACTCCATAGAAGAATATAACCTAAACTCAATTCCAACCCTTGCATAATTGCTCTCTCACCTTCTAAGAACACATGCATAGACTACATGGCTCGCACCGTAGTGGGTACTGTCCTTAGATCAGTTTTGCTAGAATTCTTGTAGTTGTTTTGTTCTATGTAGTTAGGGAATGCCCTGGTGTGTAGATATCACTGGATATCGTCAATAAAGAGCTTATTTTTTCCCAAAAAAAAAGGTATGATTCTAAACTATTTCTTTCTATTCATTAATTATGCTATATCCATATACATACATACATATATGTATATACATATATGTATGTATTTATATACCTATATAGATAAATATGTAATGCATAATACATATATACATACATATATCATATGTGGGTACATATAGATGCACATGTCTATGTATATACATATCTACATGCATACATACATAATAATTAAAGGGATAATTTCACAAACCTCTCTTGAGGCTTTTAATGATTATAGAGAGCTCCCCTTAGATTTTAAAAATTACATATACCTCTTCTACTTTTACTATTTAGTAACAATATAGGTCCAACAATCTAAATTTTCTTTTAAAAATCCTAAATTGTCCTTTCGTACAAAACTAAGAAAAAAAATATAGCATACTCAATCATTTTCTTCCACGCTTTGCACAAATCAATAAATTTAATCCCTAACAACCATCCAAACATAAGTTTTAAAACCAAATAGCCGCCCAAAAGATCCCAAACTGTATATACAATACCAATACTTGTCACTAAAAAAAAATAAAAACACATACAAACCCCATTGAAAACCAATTTTATACCCCAAAATTAAATATTAATGCTTATATACCTCTTCAATATAAGTTAAACTGACCTAGAATCACCATTACAACACTCTTATGGCCTTAAAAATATTAATATTTGAAAAGTAGAGAATGAATTCTACCTCTACAATAAAATCATAATAAAAAATTTCTTATCTAATGAAAGAAATCCTTATGTGATTATTGACATTTTATAAAAAAAATTTTTTGACAACAAACTATATATGACAAATTTCACATCTTTAGTTTTCCTTCCTATTTTAGTCATCAATTTTATTATTTATTTCTTTATCACTGCACATCTCTTCATTTACTTTTAATTTGACACATAATCTACTCCCTCTGTTGATTTTGTAATTTCAATTTGCTAATATCCACAAAATTGAAAATAATAAACATAGGTTATATCAATTAGAAAAGAGAGGAGCAAAAACAGACAAAAGACAGAAAATAAATTTATTTAGGTTTTGATAATTTATTGCCTTAAATTTAAAATTATCTATCAAATGGAAGGCATTATAGGTATTTTACTATGTCAAGGGAGATAAGTATACTTTCTTAAACCTGAGAGGAGCCGAATGAAATTGTTAGAAACCTCAAGGTAGGTTACTGAAATTATCCCATAATTAAATACATACATATGTGCATTTGTACATATCTATATGTACAAACACGCACACATACTTTATGTACATGTGCACATATTTATGTACACACATATATACATACAACCACACGAATATATACACACACACATATATATATTGTAACTATTTTTTCAACAAGTATTCTCTCCTTGCATCTTATTGATGCACGGGTTTAATCTTGTTGTAAATGACTACATTTAAAATAGATCTCAATTGATGCGACATAGGATGCATAGAAATCTATTATATGAACATATAAATGAAGACGAAATCGCAATTGACCCAACTAGTGATCTACAAGGATCTTTCAGAAAAACGTATATTCATTTAACGAAAAACATGCAAATGGTTATGAATGATACTGGACTTCTTAAATGAGGTGAAAACAAAGGCATTAGAAAGTAGAAGATTACACACACATGCACACGTATATTTACACACACACACACACACTCATACATACATACATACATATATGTGTACATATGTATGTGTATATATATGTGTGTATATATAATGTGTTTGTGCACAACAAAATAGTTTAGCAGAAAAAGAAATGCAACTGAAGTATATGAATAAAAAATAAAATAATAAAAGCACAACAAGAGAAAACACACTTTGTCATAGTTTGCTAGGAATACTAACAATAGGAAAAGTACAATTCTAGAGAAGAAGGGGAAAAAAAGATTAACATTCTAAATGCTAGTTTTGTTGAAATGAGTCAATGAGAAAGATATTTTTGTGGAAAAATAAGGCTAGAAATGAAAGCAAAAGCTATTTCCCTAGGGCTGTGGATAGAAACAAATGAATCACACTTGTAATTTGTTGATGAGGTTGAGTAGAGTATACAGACACCTAGCTTCTTAGGATTGTTCATTGTTAAATCAGCTATGTTGACGCTCAGATCACAGGGTCAAAAGGTTTTCTGGTATCATCTGGTTTGGGAAAAAAACTATGCACCTAGATGCTCCTTATCTTATGGTTGGCCTGTAGAATGCAACTAAATACTAAAGTAGATTGCAGAAATGGGATTTACAGATCTTAGATACTAAGTGTGTGCTATGCGGTGAAGTTGATGATCATATTTTCTTCAGCTGCAGAGTGTCGCATGGATGTGGTAGAAAACACTAAATATGTTGGGATCTAGCTGCGTAACAAACATCTATTGAGACATCAAATAGTCAGTAATTTAATAATAAATAAACTATAAATATAAAAATAAATGACACACAAAAGTTATTATGAGCCGACGTCCAGAGAGAAAAAATCCTTTTTTATTATGAGACAATAAACTCCATAGAAGAATATAACCTAAACTCAATTCCAACCCTTGCATAATTGCTCTCTCACCTTCTAAGAACACATGCATAGACTACATGGCTCGCACCGGAGTGGGTACTGTCCTTAGATCAGTTTTGCTAGAATTCTTGTAGTTGTTTTGTTCTATGTAGTTAGGGAATGCCCTGGTGTGTAGATATCACTGGATATCGTCAATAAAGAGCTTATTTTTTCCCAAAAAAAAAGGTATGATTCTAAACTATTTCTTTCTATTCATTAATTATGCTATATCCATATACATACATACATATATATATACATATATGTATGTATTTATATACCTATATAGATAAATATGTAATGCATAATACATATATACATACATATATCATATGTGGGTACATATAGATGCACATGTCTATGTATATACATATCTACATGCATACATACATAATAATTAAAGGGATAATTTCACAAACCTCTCTTGAGGCTTTTAATGATTATAGAGAGCTCCCCTTAGATTTTAAAAATTACATATACCTCTTCTACTTTTACTATTTAGTAACAATATAGGTCCAACAATCTAAATTTTCTTTTAAAAATCCTAAATTGTCCTTTCGTACAAAACTAAGAAAAAAAATATAGCATACTCAATCATTTTCTTCCACGCTTTGCACAAATCAATAAATTTAATCCCTAACAACCATCCAAACATAAGTTTTAAAACCAAATAGCCGCCCAAAAGATCCCAAACTGTATATACAATACCAATACTTGTCACTAAAAAAAAATAAAAACACATACAAACCCCATTGAAAACCAATTTTATACCCCAAAATTAAATATTAATGCTTATATACCTCTTCAATATAAGTTAAACTGACCTAGAATCACCATTACAACACTCTTATGGCCTTAAAAATATTAATATTTGAAAAGTAGAGAATGAATTCTACCTCTACAATAAAATCATAATAAAAAATTTCTTATCTAATGAAAGAAATCCTTATGTGATTATTGACATTTTATAAAAAAAATTTTTTGACAACAAACTATATATGACAAATTTCACATCTTTAGTTTTCCTTCCTATTTTAGTCATCAATTTTATTATTTATTTCTTTATCACTGCACGTCTCTTCATTTACTTTTAATTTGACACATAATCTACTCCCTCTGTTGATTTTGTAATTTCAATTTGCTAATATCCACAAAATTGAAAATAATAAACATAGGTTATATCAATTAGAAAAGAGAGGAGCAAAAACAGACAAAAGACAGAAAATAAATTTATTTAGGTTTTGATAATTTATTGCCTTAAATTTAAAATTATCTATCAAATGGAAGGCATTATAGGTATTTTACTATGTCAAGGGAGATAAGTATACTTTCTTAAACCTGAGAGGAGCCGAATGAAATTGTTAGAAACCTCAAGGTAGGTTACTGAAATTATCCCATAATTAAATACATACATATGTGCATTTGTACATATCTATATGTACAAACACGCACACATACTTTATGTACATGTGCACATATTTATGTACACACATATATACATACAACCACACGAATATATACACACACACATATATATATTGTAACTATTTTTTCAACAAGTATTCTCTCCTTGCATCTTATTGATGCACGGGTTTAATCTTGTTGTAAATGACTACATTTAAAATAGATCTCAATTGATGCGACATAGGATGCATAGAAATCTATTATATGAACATATAAATGAAGACGAAATCGCAATTGACCCAACTAGTGATCTACAAGGATCTTTCAGAAAAACATATATTCATTTAACGAAAAACATGCAAATGGTTATGAATGATACTGGACTTCTTAAATGAGGTGAAAACAAAGGCATTAGAAAGTAGAAGATTACACACACATGCACACGTATATTTACACACACACACACACTCATACATACATACATACATATATGTGTACATATGTATGTGTATATATATGTGTGTATATATAATGTGTTTGTGCACAACAAAATAGTTTAGCAGAAAAAGAAATGCAACTGAAGTATATGAATAAAAAATAAAATAATAAAAGCACAACAAGAGAAAACACACTTTGTCATAGTTTGCTAGGAATACTAACAATAGGAAAAGTACAATTCTAGAGAAGAAGGGGAAAAAAAGATTAACATTCTAAATGCTAGTTTTGTTGAAATGAGTCAATGAGAAAGATATTTTTGTGGAAAAATAAGGCTAGAAATGAAAGCAAAAGCTATTTCCCTAGGGCTGTGGATAGAAACAAATGAATCACACTTGTAATTTGTTGATGAGGTTGAGTAGAGTATACAGACACCTAGCTTCTTAGGATTGTTCATTGTTAAATCAGCTATGTTGACGCTCAGATCACAGGGTCAAAAGGTTTTCTGGTATCATCTGGTTTGGGAAAAAAACTATGCACCTAGATGCTCCTTATCTTATGGTTGGCCTGTAGAATGCAACTAAATACTAAAGTAGATTGCAGAAATGGGATTTACAGATCTTAGATACTAAGTGTGTGCTATGCGGTGAAGTTGATGATCATATTTTCTTCAGCTGCAGAGTGTCGCATGGATGTGGTAGAAAACACTAAATATGTTGGGATCTAGCTGCGTAACAAACATCTATTGAGACATCAAATAGTCAGTAATTTAATAATAAATAAACTATAAATATAAAAATAAATGACACACAAAAGTTATTATGAGCCGACGTCCAGAGAGAAAAAATCCTTTTTTATTATGAGACAATAAACTCCATAGAAGAATATAACCTAAACTCAATTCCAACCCTTGCATAATTGCTCTCTCACCTTCTAAGAACACATGCATAGACTACATGGCTCGCACCGGAGTGGGTACTGTCCTTAGATCAGTTTTGCTAGAATTCTTGTAGTTGTTTTGTTCTATGTAGTTAGGGAATGCCCTGGTGTGTAGATATCACTGGATATCGTCAATAAAGAGCTTATTTTTTCCCAAAAAAAAAGGTATGATTCTAAACTATTTCTTTCTATTCATTAATTATGCTATATCCATATACATACATACATATATATATACATATATGTATGTATTTATATACCTATATAGATAAATATGTAATGCATAATACATATATACATACATATATCATATGTGGGTACATATAGATGCACATGTCTATGTATATACATATCTACATGCATACATACATAATAATTAAAGGGATAATTTCACAAACCTCTCTTGAGGCTTTTAATGATTATAGAGAGCTCCCCTTAGATTTTAAAAATTACATATACCTCTTCTACTTTTACTATTTAGTAACAATATAGGTCCAACAATCTAAATTTTCTTTTAAAAATCCTAAATTGTCCTTTCGTACAAAACTAAGAAAAAAAATATAGCATACTCAATCATTTTCTTCCACGCTTTGCACAAATCAATAAATTTAATCCCTAACAACCATCCAAACATAAGTTTTAAAACCAAATAGCCGCCCAAAAGATCCCAAACTGTATATACAATACCAATACTTGTCACTAAAAAAAAATAAAAACACATACAAACCCCATTGAAAACCAATTTTATACCCCAAAATTAAATATTAATGCTTATATACCTCTTCAATATAAGTTAAACTGACCTAGAATCACCATTACAACACTCTTATGGCCTTAAAAATATTAATATTTGAAAAGTAGAGAATGAATTCTACCTCTACAATAAAATCATAATAAAAAATTTCTTATCTAATGAAAGAAATCCTTATGTGATTATTGACATTTTATAAAAAAAAATTTTTTGACAACAAACTATATATGACAAATTTCACATCTTTAGTTTTCCTTCCTATTTTAGTCATCAATTTTATTATTTATTTCTTTATCACTGCACGTCTCTTCATTTACTTTTAATTTGACACATAATCTACTCCCTCTGTTGATTTTGTAATTTCAATTTGCTAATATCCACAAAATTGAAAATAATAAACATAGGTTATATCAATTAGAAAAGAGAGGAGCAAAAACAGACAAAAGACAGAAAATAAATTTATTTAGGTTTTGATAATTTATTGCCTTAAATTTAAAATTATCTATCAAATGGAGGGCATTATAGGTATTTTACTATGCCAAGGGAGATAAGTATACTTTCTTAAACCTGAGAGGAGCCGAATGAAATTGTTAGAAACCTCAAGGTAGGTTACTGAAATTATCCCATAATTAAATACATACATATGTGCATTTGTACATATCTATATGTACAAACACGCACACATACTTTATGTACATGTGCACATATTTATGTACACACATATATACATACAACCACACGAATATATACACACACAGATATATATATTGTAACTATTTTTTCAACAAGTATTCTCTCCTTGCATCTTATTGATGCACGGGTTTAATCTTGTTATAAATGACTACATTTAAAATAGATCTCAATTGATGCGACATAGGATGCATAGAGATCTATTATATGAACATATAAATGAAGACGAAATCGCAATTGACCCAACTAGTGATCTACAAGGATCTTTCAGAAAAACATATATTCATTTAACGAAAAACATGCAAATGGTTATGAATGATACTGGACTTCTTAAATGAGGTGAAAAATTTTTTCAAGTGAACTATTTTTTCTTCATTGATGATTGAGAAAGATACTAAAAACTACGAAAGACATGAAACAAAAAATTTACCTCGAAGGATTATGATTGTTCGTCGATGATGCTGAGCTTTGAACACTGGTTATTAGGAGCAAACTATTGAAAAAAAGCATTAAATTCTAATGAAAACATCAAACAATGGCATTAGAAACTTGAAGTGTTAGTGGTTATTTATATTTAACTTTTGGTGAAAACCATCATCTATTAAATCCAAGATCTTTATGGCGATTATTAAGAAATAAATCAACAGAAAAATTGCGAAAATATACCTGGATTCATGTTAACAAACTAGCACTTGAACCCATGGATTTTAAATTGACTTTCCAAATTAACACGTATTTAATTTCTCTCTGTTTTAAGGATTTCCTGACGATGGGATATCGGGAAAGACTATTTTGTGGTACTAAAGAATACAAAAATAAGATACGTGTGACCTGGGACCATAATCCTATTTATAAATAACTTTCTTGTTACCTTTTTGGATTCCTATTTCAACTCATTATAGAAATAGAAAATACCCTTAAATCTCTAAATATTAAAAGCCTACATCCTATTAGATACAGTAAACCCCAAACCTTAATTGATCATTTTAATTGGATTTAACCTTATTTAACAATCTGCAACATATAATTATTCACATAAAAGTCCAACGTTAGATTAAAAATCCAACAAAAAGATCACACATACAAGCACACATATTTACACACATATATTTATGTGTGTGTGTGTGTGTATAATGTGTATGTGCACAATAATATAGTTTAGCAGAAAAAATGCTTTTATTATTTTATTTTTTTATCGATATACTTTAGTTGCATTTTTTTCTGGTGTGTGCACAACAATGTAGTTTAGTAGAAAAAAATGCAACTAAAGAATACGGATAAAAAAATAAAATAATAAAAGCACAACAAGAGAAAACACACTTTGTCATAGTTTGCTAGAAATGCTAATGATAGGAAAAGTACAATTCTTGAGAAGAAGGGCAAAAAAAAATAGAAAGCAAAAACGATGAACATTCTAAATGCTAGTTTTGTTGAAATGGATCAACGAGAAAGATACTTTTGTGGAAAAATAAGGCTAGAAAGGAATGCAAAAGATAATTCCCTAGGGCTGTGGATGGAAACAAATGATTCACACTTGTAATTTTTGTAACAATTTCAAGGAATAAGCAAAGAACCAGGGAGCGGAAAAATTATGGAAAAATTTGTCAACATAACAATCATTAGTTGATGAAGAATATCAAATTTAAGAGAAAACAAAAATTAATAAAATAACCTGAATAATGTTGGACGGTAAAATTCTCATAATTATACACATTGCTAGTAGTGCACATAATTGGTTTCACCAATGAAAGAAATGTAGATAAATGAAAATACACTTTAGATCCCAAAATTTAGGATACTCAAGAGTTTCATAATACATTTGAAAATTAAAAATGTTGATTAATGTAAAAGAGAAGTATGACCTAAGTATTTTGGATGCTTAAATTATTTCCTCTCAATAAAAGTTTCTCTAACCTCTCTTTACAGCCTTTCAACAATTCCTTTTTCTCTATGAGAGGGAGATTTTGGTCTCAAGTCAATATCTCCCTCCTCCTGCTCTTGTTTTATGTTCAAGAAAATCTCTTCTAAGTTATCCTACTAAAAGTTTTCACTCTTCTAGTGCTTACATGTGAAAGTTTTCTGCTTTCATAGGTTTCTACATGAGAGTTTTATCCCCTCATTGAGGATGGTAGTGAGAATCTTTCTTAGTTTTTTTCCATTTCTTTATTAGATTTAAGAGTTTTTTAAAAATATGTATGTCAAATCTAAGATTTTTTTGGTCCTAAAATCAAATTTCAGTATCTAATTTGAACTTGAACTAGTTGTATAGCAAATATGATATTATTGACATGCACGAATATTCATTGGACCACTGATGATTTATCTGGATTTGAAATATGTTGGACTTTCACAATATAATCTTTATTATTTTTAAAATCTATTAGATCTAGTGATTTTTTAGATTTATTGTATCTGTAACATGTTCAATATATTTTTGCCACTAGTAGAAATTTCATGGAATAAAAATTATATCTTTTCTGTCAAAAAAATTTAAAAAAGTCACATTAGTAATTAAGAAAATGTTTATTCTTATGAAATCTTATTTTTTAGAACAACTTAAAACAATAAATGGCTAACTCTTCTGAATATGAAATAACTGTTGTCAAATTATCAGTGCGTTTTGATAGGACATTACACTTTCATAGATATAGGTTTATACTTGAAGTCTATAATTGGCTTAAACTGTAATCACCTATCACAAGTCTCGGTACAATTTTCAACGTTACATGTTGGTAAGGCTTCTAAGTTCCTTTTTTAATTAGGATTTAGCAAGTAAAGGGACTATTTTGTTGGTTCATTTTAGTTTCTATGTACAATCGATTAAGAACTCAAAAAACTAGGGGGTATAGGGCCTCACAAGTTCCACTTCAAACCAGTTTATTGTTAGAATGAGTTGATAGATGTAAATATCTTTTTAAATTTGAGAGATATGATTAGATATCAATAATAGATTAGGATAGATTAGATGTAAATTCAAATTTATCTAGGTTCATTGTATCTCTTCCTAGTATAAGGCTATAAGTATGCTGATGTATCATTTGTGAAAGGTGAGAAATATAGAAATATTTCCCAAACTTATTTCTTTTCTTTACATATGGTATTAGAGCGGGAATTCTAAGGTTTCTACTCAAGTACTATTCTAATATAACCTTGAATAAAAAACCATGGCAGAATCATTTGAAATGGTGAAACATGGTGAAATTGCCTCCATCTTAAAGGACTTGATTGTACGAATGACAGAAGTTTTAGTTAGGAGGTAGAAGACTATGCCAAAATAGTGACTCAACAATGACAAATATTTGCATTATGTTGGATGCCACCAACTATATCTTATGGTCCCAGGTTATTGAGATGTATATCTCAAGCAAAGATAAATTGGAATATATAAACTGTGAACTTCCTCAACCTTCACTGCCAGATCCTATATACCCACAAAGATGGACTGAAAACTCTATCCTAAAAGGATAGTTGATAAACTACATGGATCCATCCTTGATTAGTAACTTCATTTGTTTTCTAAACACGAAGCAGTATGGAATCCGGAGGTTACAACATATTTCAATGGCCTTTATACATTCCAAATGTATGATTTACATAAGTAGGTAAGTAGTATGAGATAAATTGGAAGATCAATTGAGAAGCACTACAACCACCTTCAAGGCTTGTAAAAGGAGATTGATTTTTGTTAGCCTAACCCAATGGAGTGTGCTATCGATATGACCGGGTATAACTCTCTAATACAGGAAGAGAGAGTATACATTTTCCTTGATGGGTTAGATGACCACTTTGGACAATATTCATAGTAAGGTATTGCAGCTGAAACCATTTTCGATGACAGAGGAGGCATATGCCTACGTTTGACACGAAAACACCAGACCAACTAATCGAGGTGCCAACCAAAGAAGATTGTTGCACTTATTGTGGGAATAAAAAACATTCCCGCAACACTTGTTTTAAGCTGTATGGATATCAAGTTGGGCGGAAGGATTATAAAGGACAAAATCGACAAATTAATCGGGTGAATATTGTTGATCAGAATGGAAACTCTAGAGTAGCCATAGCAGCTGCTAATCCAATAGCATTAGCCACAACTCTTATCATTACATAGGTGCATTCTGTCCTTTCTTTTGATGCCTCAATGACTTGTCAGTGTCAAGGTAATTGTAGCTGTAATTGGTGTGATAGTAACTAGATTGTCAATTTAGGGGTTACTAATAATATGACTTTTGATCCAAATGATTTTTCCTGTGTTACTTAACCAATACAATCAAGGATCTCTAATACAAATGGTGTTATATATTAAGTTACAGGAGTTGGATTTGTTCTTCTATCATCATTTCTTTCTTTATTTGACACCTCATTAATTCCTCTCTATCAAATAATTTGATGTCTATGAGTCAAATCATAGCCAATCTTATTTGTGTAGTATTGATATATCCAATTTTTTGTCTACTTCAAGATATTCTCACTAAGAAATAATCAATCATGACACTAAGAGAGGGGATTTATACAACATGGATAATTTTAGTTCAGGTAAAGCAAATCAAATTAGATGCACGAAGAATACTAAATAGCGTGAGATCTAGATATGACATCAGCAGTGAGGGCATCCATCATTGGTTATACAAGGCATCCATTTATTGATTTGTTCTCTATTATACATATTTCTGATTTAAAAAGTAACACTTGTATTCTAACCAAGAGTCATAGGTCCCTTATCCAACTAACTTGAATGAAAGAAGTGTACTATTTGCTTTAGTTTATAGTGATGTATGGGGACTCTAATCAATTACGTCATCCACTAGTATTTGTTGATTTGTTAAATTTGTTGATGATTGTATTGGAATGACTTGGTTTTTTTTTTGGCCAAAAAAATGACTTGGTTGTACTCGTTGAAACATAAGGATAAAGTTAGATGTTTTCAAGGATGAGCAAAGTGGTGTATTAGTGAAATTTGCTCTGGATCCTATCTCTTATTAGGCAGTGGCAGATTGAAATAGCTCAAAACCTCTGTTTTGTGAGATTGCAACATGTTGGACTAACTGTAGAACTATGACAAAAAAATAGAATTAATTTGGTAAATGACCAATGGCTAGGACTGCAAATATGCAAACTGGAGTCAAGTTTTGCCTTAGTTGAACGGAGCTAAACTTAGGTTTATCAGGCTTAAACTCGAAAATTGAATAACTAGGATCTATAGTCAAGTTCCAGCTCAAACTCATTCTTGAATCTAAATGTAAATATGTTTAAGCTAAAGCTCGAGCTTAATTAAATTTGTATAAGAATAAAAGTAACTCTAGTATTTTTTTCAAAATGGATAATATAGAAAATTTCACCTCAAAAAGTAATTGAAAAATTAAGTATTTAAGTAGTATTGGCTCAAAGAACTCCGAATCAAGTGCGCCTACAGAAGCTAATTTGCAAGTCTGCCAAATCAAGTCGTAGCCAGTATAGCCCAGATTTCGATCCCAAAATTTCAGTTCTCAAAAAATAAAAAGAAAAATTTATTTTGAAATAAACGCCCAAATCTGACAACTTAAAATTAGCAGTCCAATACAAACTCCTAATTGTAAAACCCACGTTTCTTTTCAATTTTTATTTTGCTAAACTAATTAAATGGTAAAATTTTCTATGGGTAAAAGTAAAGATATTTGTAGAATATGTTAAAGGGTAAACTGGGGGTTAAGGAGGAGATAAGATAGAATAAGAGTTCACAACAAATTAAAACTCTTATCTAAATCACCAAGTAGTGGGTAGTATTAGGGATTTAAAATACATATCTAAAGGTTTAAAGAAGCAACAACATTTTTATTTCTCGTTATCGTCGTTCCTTTAGAGCAAACCGGTGAGAGAATAGAGAAGGAGAAGAATACGTCACTGTCAATCAAGCAGACAACTAGGCATCTAGATCTGTAAGTCTCAAATGCACTTCAAAACTTTTCTTTTAAGTCTTATTAGTTTCATGAATTATTTTAAAGATTTTATGTATATGTATATTTCGATATGTATATACCTGCATGAGAAATTTAGGAAGATTCTTGTCCGGATTAATAGAAATAAAGTGTTAAATTTTAATTATGAGATGAATAGGATCTACCCAAATCTGTTGGAAAGTAAAATAAAAAAAAGGGAAAGTAGCAGCTAGTTGCATTGCTATTGGTGTGTGTGTTGCTGCAACAATGAGGCAAAAAAAAAAAGAAAAAAAGAAAGAGGAGCAAAGGTCGCCAACAAGTGCTGGCGACATTTGATCGAATAAAGGGTTTGGCCAAGAGGCCAGCCAAAGGAAGAAAAAAAAAAGATAGCAAAGGAGGGTCCGATGACCCTCCTCTCTTAACTAGTTAGAAGGGCAGCCAAAAGGCCAACTAAAAGAAGGAAAAATTATGAATAATAAAAATAATGATAACACTAATAGAATTTGGAAAAAAATAATATATATATATATATACATATATATATATATATATATATATATATATATATATATAGGGAAGGAAATGACCCGCTAATTGATGGATTAATGAATCGGGGTAGTTCTTGTGGGCCAGGTAGGAAGGAAATGAGTTGGATCAAAATTAATTAGTTATATGTGTGGGTTTGTTAAATTGAATCTTGGGCCAAGCATAAAGGAGTGTTGCATTAAGACTGGGGTAAAATATGAGAATGTTTGGGTTTAAGGGCATTGGGCCGTTATAAAAAAATTGCAAGTATATTTGGATAAAAAATATAGTATGTTCTTAGTGAATGTCCAATAGATAAATTTTAGATATAACTAGACCATCTTCTATAGATTGTCATAGGTATTAAACTTCAATATCCAACCTAAATAATTATAGGCTTCAAGGATTTAGACATTTAGACTTATGCTTAAATAATTAAGGCTAAGATACTTAAATAGAAATCTAAAACATCTTAATCTAGCCTTATTAGATAAACTTATAAAATGTAAGATAAGTCCTAGATTGTTAAACGAAACGTTTAAAATAATAGTAGTAGTAGTAGTAGTGGTAATATAAATAAGGATGAAATAAATTAAGGATATAAACGAGAATAAGATAAAAAAAATATAAAAAAAAGTGGAATAAGTTAAGATAATAATTGTAATGGTAAATAACTATGGGATAATTTCAGAAATCTCCCTTGAGGTTTCACATAACTTCACTCGGCTCCCCTTAGATTTAAGGAATTACACTTACTTCCCCTGGCATAGTAAAGTACCTAAAATGCCCTTCACTTGGTAGACAATTCTCAATTTAAAGCAATAGATTTACAAAACCCTTACAAATTCTATTTTTTTATCTCTTGTCTATTTTTGCACCTTTATTTTCTAGTTAATATACTATACATTTTTTGTTATCTTTTATTTTATGGATATTAGTAAATTGAAATTACAAAATTGACAGAGGATGCAGATTATGTATCGAACTAGAAAGAAATGAAGAGGCTTGCATTAATGGAGATATAAATAATGAAATTGATTATTGAAATAGGAAGAAGAACCAAAGACGTGGAATTAGTCATATTTTGCTTGTTGTCAAGAAAATTTTTTGTAAAATGCCAACAATTGCATGAGAATTTCTTTCATTGGATGAGAAATTTTTTGTTATGATTTTATTGTGGAGGTAAAATTTATTCTCTGCTTTTGAGGTATTAATATTTTTAAGGTCATAAAAGAGTTGTAATGGTGGTTTTAGACTAGACGATCTTGTATTGAAAAGGTATTTGGGTATTGAGATTTAATTTTGGAGCATAAAATTGGTTGTCAATGGTATGTCTGTGTATTTTTTGTATTTTTATATTTTTGCATGGCAAGCATCGATGTTGTATATGCAATTTGAGATTTTTTGGATAGCTACTTAGATTTGGAGTTTATGGTTGGATGGTTGCTAGAGATCAGGTTTGTCGATTTGTACAAAATGTGGAAAAAATGATTGAATATACTATGTTGTTCTTTCTTACTTTTGTAGAAAAGGGCAATTTAGGATTTTTGAAAGAAAATCTAGCTTGTTGAACTAATATTGTTATATATATAGTAAAATAGGGGAGGTATATATAATTTTTAAAACCTGAGAGGAGCTCTCTGCAATTATTAAAAACTTTAAGGGAGGTTTGCGAAATTATCCCAATAACTATACATACGTATATACATGAATAATAATACATACATACATAGGTGCAAAAATGAAAATAGAACAAAAGATAATAATAACTAATTAACCAATATATATATGTATATAAATGAATGAAAATAAAATGAAATAGTGTCGATAAGGACAATAATAATAATGATAATAATGATAATGATGATGATGATGATAATAATAATAATAATAATAATAAATATATGTATAGTAAGATAATAGTCAAGGCAATAAATATTATTTTGAATAATCATTTTTAAATTAGGAAAATTTACAAAAAAGGAAAATTTCCAAATTAAGAAACTTCCCAATTTAGAAAACTTTTCAAAAATAGAAACTTTCAAATTTAGAAAAACTTTGCTAGGGTTCATATAATGGACTAGACTTGAATCTTAAACTTACTCAGAGTTTATATATTTATGCATTTATAAGGAATATCAACTAAGTAAGAAACCTATGCATTTGATAGGTACGACATAAGTTTAAAAGATCTAAGGTAGTTCTACTCGAGCAGTCAGACAAAGGTAGGTGGTACTTACCCTTCTAAGATTTCAAAAATTCAAAATGAAATTTTTATTGTTAATCTTATTTTGATGTGTTAACTTGAAATGTACTTGATTAAATGATTTACTTAAGTATTTCTGCAATTTTATTTTTGCGATACAAAGATGGACCATGTGAGTTATTTGAAATATTTTGAAATATTATTATATACCAAATAAGTCTTTTGTGAAATCAAGGAACTATGCATGTGACGTGTGAAATAAATTTGTATCAAGTAAAGCTCAAAACAATCATGAAATAGATGGTAGGGGCTATAGTCCTGCTTAATAGTCATGGTAGCCTGGTATAGAGTCCGACCGATTGAAAGGATTATGGTAGTTCGGTATAGAGTTCGGCTGATTGACCCATGTATATAATCAAAACCAATAAGTAGTCATGAAACCTATTGGTCGCCCATATAGGAGGGGTTTAATCTCTAGACTGAGTACTCAGAAGCCATCATTGCATGTACTTATTGTAAATTGATATAAAATGACTTACGACTTTAATACTTTCATGTATAGTTATGAATAAGATGTTTATCAATTATTGTGTCATTCATTATTACTGATTGTTTTACAAATAATGTTATTTTCAATAAATATGGATGTGAATGATGTGCAAATAATTTGATATGTATATATATATGCGTGTATATAAAATTATGGTTGCATGGTCCAATAGAGGGGTAGATACTACCTATTGAGCAATTTGTCGTTCAATCCAATTTTTACCACTTTTGCATATTCTAAAAAGTATGAATTGATTTACGTAGAAGACCCTAAGGATGATTTTTATTAGCTCTAAGTGGATAAGAATTAGCAGTCTAGCTGCTTTTAGCTGTTAATTTTATTTAATTTCTCTTCCTGTTGTTTGGACCGGAGAATAAATGTACAAACTTATGAGATACTCATTGACTACCTTTCATTTGAAATTTATACCGCACTTTATTTAGTTATACTATTTAGTACTTTCTAAGTTTAGTTTAGTTTAATGTTGCCTTGTATTCTTGATTGTAACTTAAGGATACAATGGATGTTACATGATTGGTGCATGCAGACTAGTGGCATGACATTTTTAGTAGTATCAGAGCCAGGTTATGAATAACGCCATGAGATAGAACATATTAAGAAATGATCGGTAGCTACTAGAAGATTAGGCTTGAAAGGATCTGTGTACCTTGGAGAGGCTGAAATCATTACTAATAGTGTTCCTTTTGACTTATAGGAAATGGTTGAGCCGGTACACAAGAAGCATCAGGATTGCGACTACCCAGTTTATGTGACGGGTTGTGATGTGACTTGGCTTAGGAAGAGACTGAGATTCTATAAGGACGTGTATCATGGATAGAGCTAGGAAGGCTACTGCGTTGGCTGATCCAATAGTTGACCAAATGCACGAGATCTCTAAGTTAATAGTGTCAAGGGAACACATGAGACAGAGCAAGAAAGGTTGGCATAAGGAGGCCCCCTGTCTATAGGAGGAGGTCAATAATTTGAAAGTAGAAAAGTAGGTGTAGAAGGGACTAACTGATATGTATCATGAGAGATTTAAAGAAGTGACTTCCTTACTCCAGGATCGGGATGCGGAGTATCATACTTTAATGGTGAAATATAAAGAGAGGAGGTGGCACGTGATAGATGATCACTTACCACTCATACCCTAAATGCCTAGGTGGAATCACCTGTGATCTAATTGTGACGCTGAATTAGACAATGACTCGGAGGAGAATCCAGAGGAAGAACCCCTAGAGGACATCCCATAGATAATCACCCAGTGAAAAATGGAGTTGACGACCTAGACGACGCTGAAAATGATGTAGGAAATGGAGCAATTGAGGATGCAGATCCCCCCGGCAAATGAAAAGCAGAGTTGGTCTAGTAGAGATTTTTTATTGTTATTGAATGTTATTCCAAGAACATTATTATGTAGGTTTGGTGATTGTTCATATTGATTAGTTCCTCCATCCAATTGTAGGACATAGTTAGGGATTTTGAACACTAAATTCGTTAGGAATTTCTAGAATAAGTTACGAAGTTGATTTTTGATGTGTAAGAAGTCGATTGTTCTTTTCATCTTGAGTCGATCAATAAAATCTCTCAACTTTAAATTGTGTCTTATGGGGTAGTATGTATAAAACGTGCTAGTAGATAACTTTAGTTGTGTCATATTAAAAAAATATATACATCTATAAATAATAATAAATAAAAATAAAATACTCACTTTAGTGTGAAACTTATTTGCTTGATTTAGAAAATGACAGCAAACACTAGGCATGTCGGAAATCAAAATGGCAGTCCTCATGATGAGAATGAAACCATAACCAAAAACCACATCAAGAAAACAACAACTAGAACATAGATTATCAAGGAGTTGGACCAAATGGACATCAACCCTATGTGATGTTGCCCACAGAATTAGTGATTGTACTAATTGGGGTAGCACAGGCTTTACAAGTCCAGGCATAGTTAACACAAATTTAGGTTGTCCAATTCCAAAATTATGGACAGTGAGGGACTTAATCCTATTATGAGAAAATGAAAAGGGTCCATATCCCCACTTTTGATGGGACTCCTGACTCGAATTTGACAGAAAAAGTGATTAGATGAGATGGAAAGTAATTTTACACTTTTGCAAGTGTCAGAGGAGATGAAACACTAAATCATCAGACCCTTTTTGGTAGGAGAGGCCAACAAGTGGGGGAGGGGGGTAACTTTAGAGCCTACTATCGCCTCACTAGTAAATTGGATGAAATTTAGAGAGGAGTTTTTGAAATACTTTTTCCCACCTGCGGTGAGGGTGCAGAAAATAGATTAGTTTGAAAATTGGAAGCAAACACTAGGAATGTCTGTAGTGCAACATTCGAATAAATTCATGACACTAGGAAGGTTTGTCCCGTCGATAATAATAGATGTGGAGTTGAAAAAGTATAAGTTCATACGGGTATTGTTGAGTAGAATTTAGACTAGGATGAACACCTCCTACACCCCTATATTTAGCGATGTGTTAGATGCCAGCGTTAAAGTTGAGGTAGATTGCAAAAGATTAAATGAGTAGGTTAGGAAAAAAAATCGAGACTATAGGATGAACTTGCAATGTCAGGAACACTAAAATTTAGTGGACAATTTTGCTTAGTGAAGAAGAGTCATGGCCTACCTCCGAGGATAACTAGAGGAAACACCTTCTCTACATGCAAAACTTGCGGAAAGATGCATAGGGAAGAATGCCAACTTAAGATAACTTTTTCCACGTGTAAGACTTGTGAAAAGATGCACCGAAGAGAATGTCGATTTGGGACAAGAGCTTATTTTGAGTGTGGGCAACAATGGCATAGAGTTATGAATTGTCCAAATAAAAAGATAGAAGGAAATAAGGGTAGCAACTCAACTAATAAGAAGCCAAAGGTCATTGTGAGGGTGCATGCCATGACTGACGTTGAGGCGGAAGCGTTAGGCGATGTAGTTATAGATACCCTTCTAATCAATTCTGTTCCTGCATACGTGCTATTTGATTGTGGGGCTAGTCACTCTTTTGTTACTAAGAAATTTGCAAAATACTTGTACATATCTTCTAAATGGATGCCTCACACCTACCGAGTGCTTGCTCTAGAAAATAAAATACTAATATCCTATATAAAGTATCCAAACTGTAGTGTGGAATTAAAAGTTAGAAAATTAGAAGTGGATTTAATGCAAATAAACATGAGTGATTTTGACGCCATTCTAGGAATGGATAGGCTAGTTAGACATTTTGCACAGACTGATTATAGCAAAAAGAGAGTATTATTCATAAAACCACACGAGAAGGATTTTTCTTATCAAGGAAATACTGGTGTTAAAAAATCCGTAAGTTACCACTTCTGTCTGCAATGCAGACTTATAAGACAACAAGAAATGAATGTAAGATATATTTGGCTTATGTGATAGATACGGAGAAAGAGGGAATGCCTTTAGAAAAGATTCCGGTGGCGAAAAACTTTCCCGACGTATTTTCGAATGACCTTCCTGATTTACCTCCAGATAGAGAAATAAAATTTGAAATAAATATTGTTCCAGAGGTGACTCCTATATCTAAGTTCCACTATAGAATGACACCTGCAGAATTAAAAGAACTTAAGGAGCAATTATAGAAATTATTAGATAAGAAATTAATTAGATCTAGTATTTCTCCTTGGGGTGCACAGTACTCTTTGTGAAGAAGAAAGAGGGTAGTCTAAGATTGTGTATCGATTATAGAGAATTGAATCGAATCACAATAAAAAACAAATACCCTCTTTCCTGGGATAGATGATCTTTTTGACCAGTTGAAGGGAACTAAAGTATTTTCTAAAATAGATTTAAGATCTGAATACCATCAATTGAAAATTAAATCGAAGATATCCAAAAAAGTGCATTTCGTATGAGATATGGGCACTACGAGTTTTTAGTAATGTCCTTCGGATTAACCAACGTCTCAGCAGCCTTTATGGATTTGATGAATAGGGTATTCAAATTGCAACTAGATCGTTTTGTTGTGATATTTATTGGTGACATTCTGGTATACTCCTCAAATGAAGAAACTCATGTCTCCCACCTTAAGGGAGTTTTAAAGATATTAAGAAGGGAGAAATTGTATGCTAAGTTTAAAAATTATAAATCTTGGTTGAAGAATGTGGCCTTCTTAAGACACGTAATATCAGCCCAAGGAGTGTCAATCGATCCAAAGAAAGTGGATGTAATCGTAGATTGGCCAGGCACACTAATGTGACTAAAGTAAGGAGTTTCTTAGGCTTGGTCAGCTATTATTGAAAATTTGTGGAAGGATTCTTTACCATTGCCATGCTCTCAAGCACTTGGATCCCAACAAACTAAATGGTTGGAACAAGAGTTTGGTTATTCAAGGTTGGATTCTGGTTAACTATTGAGATCAAGTGGATTGGTAGCTATCATCAATTGAACAATTTAATGGGTGGTGTCCTTGTTTCAATGGCATGGCAAAAAGCATTGATGGTGAAGGATGGGAAGTCGAAAAGCATGGAAATACTTGACGGTGAATCTAGGCAGGTGATTCAATGGTCAATATAATGATCCCACATCGCCTAGGGAGAAAGTCTTGGGCCACTTTAATAACCTGTTGTGGTGTCCCCTACCTGACCGAAGTCTTTTGGAGGGGTGCAGGGTTTCATGACCTACGGGCTTGGGCTCCTCTCTGTTGTGGTTTCATCCACCTCCAGGAACAAAACCCATGGCTCAATGGGGCGGTTAACTGTGGGACAATATTGATCAGAGGTGTTAGAATTGGTATCAGAGCCGACTTTCAACTCTGGTGTACCAGCGAGGATACTGGGTTCTCCTAAAGGGGGGTGGATTGTAATGATCCCACATCGGCTAGGGAGGAAGTCTTGAACCGCTTTAATAACCTGCTGTGGTGTCCCCCACCTAACCGAGGCCTTTTGGAGGGGTGCGGGGTCTCATGACCTGCGGGTTTGAGATCTTCATCTGTTGTGGTTTCACCCACCTCTAGGAACAAAACCCACGGTCTAATGAGGCGGTTAATTGTCGGACAATATTGGTCAGAGGTGTTAGGATTGTAACAATTCCACATCGGCTAGGGAGGAAGTCCTGAGCCACTTTAATAACCTGTCGTGGTGTCCCCCACCTGACCGAGACCTTTTGGAGGAGTGCGGGATTTCATGACCTGCGGGATTGGGTTCCTCATCTGTTGTGGTTTCACCCACCTCTAGGAATAAAATCCACGGCCCAATGGAGCAGTTAACTGTGGGACAATATTGGTCAGAGGTGTTAGATTTGGTATCAGAGCCGACTCCAAACCCCGGTGTACTAGCGAGAACGCTGGGTTCTCCTAAGGGGGGTAGATTGTAATGATCCCACATCAGTTAGAGAGGAAGTCCTGGATCGCTTTAATAACTTATCGTGATATCTCCCACCTAGCCAGGCCTTTTGGAGGGGTACGGGGTTTCATGACCTACGGGTTTGGACTCCTCATCTGTTGTGGTTTCACCTACCTCTAGGAACAAAACCCACGGCCCAATAGGGCGGTTAACTGTGGGACAATGGTCAAAGGTGTGAGAGTCAAGAAAAAGGTGGGGTCCAGTGTTGATTTTGGACGTGAATTGGTGGAAAATTTCTCACACCTCCAACGTTGGATACTTCATTCCGGTGAATTTTAGATTTTGGTTATGTTCTTTAGGTGGAGTGGCACGTGTTCCAGAGAAACAAAGAGATCTAATTTTCATACGTCAGAAGATTGACAGTTACAAATTTTTCGTTTTAGGTGGAGTCTTGCAAGCCACACGAAACGAGATAGTCTTGAGGACGGGAAGAAGTATGGTGATTTTACCACTTGGTTGCCTCAATGATTAGGGTTAGAACTCACAGAAAGAGATCCCCGATTGCAAGTGGTGGTGAGAAGAAATCATACAAAGGGAGATAATGAATTGAGGCATCTTTTTACGAGTCAACTGGAGGTTGGACCTGGGGTAACTACACATGTTCATTTACCGATTAAATCAATTTTATGTCAGGACTGTATTGATTTGGGTGTGTAATTCGGTATCATATTATTTAGTAGTTGAAGGCAAATGATTTTTAAAAGAAATTTACGCTAAGGTGGAGATTTGTTAGGAAATTAACTTAATTTCTTTTAGGTAAGATTCTTGTTTTGTGTGGAAGTAACTAGTTTCCTAATTGGTTTTAGTTACTTGAAATAGTAGTCAAGAAATTTCCTATTTTGTTTAGAATTAGGAGTTATTTCTTATTCTGTATGAGTCTAAGAATTCGAATTGATTTCCTGTTATTATTTGAGTTTTGGCCAAATAATATTCCCTATAAATAGGTGTGTTGGCATCCTACAATGTGACACACAAGAGCATACAAGAGGCAACATGTAGCTTTATACATGGGTGGTGAGAGAAGTTCTTAGGAGATGAGAGATAGTATACAAGAGTTGGATTTGGGTTGTATTCTTGTACAGGATTTTCCTCTTATAACAAAGAACGAGTTTCTCTCCGTGGATGTAGGCTCAATAGTGGAGTCAAACCACGTTAAATATTATGTATCGTTTATCTTTCATGATTGTGGTTTGTTCCTCATTAAATTATTGTGTTCTTGATATCTCAATAGTTGTATGTTCTATGTCTGGATCCCAACAAATGGTATCAGGGCTCTAGGCTTTGATCCTGGGGCTTGTTTGCAAAATTAAAATATGGATTTGTATTATTTACCACATTGTGGTGTTTTTATCTTTGATGGTAAAAACGATTTTGAGATTTGGAGGTCGATTATGAAGAATTTTTTCCAAAATATTGGAGTTTGGAATATTATCCAAAAAGGGTTTATAAAACCTATAACAGGCACAGAATTATCAAGGGATGCAGTTAAATAATTAAAGAGGAGTAGACAGTTGAGATATAAGGCATTATACTATCTCCAAACCCAAGTCTAGTTACACGTAGTGAAAAAATTCATACATGTAAAGACAACAAAAGAGGTTTGGAAATTTTTAATAAATTCCTATGGCCATGGTGGAGAAGAAATTTGTAACGAGGAAGAAGAAAAAGAAGTTTTTGATGAGGCAAAGAAAGAAGAAATTGTAACAATTGTGGACACACATGAAAATGAATAAATCGTGATTGAAGAAGAAATTCCGTACGTGGTTGAGAAAGAAAGTGAAATCATTGATCAAATTGAAGATGTGATTGAAGGTCATGATGATAGAGAAATTGTTGACTTTATTGAGATTGTTGAATTTTTTGAAGAGGAAAATCAAGTGATGGACTTGGTTGAGATCAATTGTGAAGTGGACAAATTAATTGAAAATTATGATACTGCTAAAGTTGATGCAATTGTTAGTGTGAAAAAAAGTAAAGGGCAAACATGATGATGCTAAAACCATTGGTAGCATCAACTATGATTTTCTGGTTTTGGGAGATTTTATTGGTGATATGAATGAATTAAATTATGGAGTATCAAAAGGAGTATGAGTGAATATGTTTGAATTTTTTGACAAGAGTGATCAAGCCAAGAAGTTGTTTGAGAAGTACAAATTTCTTCCACTACCGCGCATGAAGATGAAATTGGAAATCTATTGGAAGTTGGTGTTCAATGTTGTTTATACTGCAACTGAATTTTTCATGGAGATTCAAGCCCGTGATAGCGTTGGAGATGACAAAATTGAGAGCTTGGTTTAAAGGAGGCAATGAAAAAAATTAAACCAAACTATTTTAGCAATTAGTTTCCTAATTCCTTTTGGTATCTTATTTGTTCAGTTTACATATTAGATTAGGAAATCTCAAGTCAATTTCCAAATAAGTTTTGATTTACAATTATATTTGTTTTAGGAGGTTTTAGAGTCTATAAATACTACTAGTCTAGTAGGTTATTAGGTGAAGAGATGTGGAAAGTTGAGTTGAGTCTAGAAATTCGACTTGAGAGAAAATCTCATAGTTGAGATTTGTGAGTTGTCGTGAACGAAAAGCTTGTTTTGAGTTAAATAAATTATTGAGTGTTTGTCCCCTTGTCTTCCCACATATTTTTTATATGTATTAGAATTGCTTCTGCTGTGTGCACGGGAATTTTTCATGTCAACATGGATTCATATGCATGTTGTATTTGCAAGGAATATGAATTCACCAAGGTAGACCGGGCTGCTACTGGTAGGATTCAATCTAAACTGCACATTTCAAATTCTAGTTTTTTCTTTTTATTTTGAAAGATAAATTTGAGCAACACTGTTTAAGTCAACGTCTGATTATATTGTGACTACAATTACAGTCCCAAATCCCTCATAATTGCCCAACTACAAATCTATAGTGATTTTTCACATCTATTGTTTATTGATTTCAGATCTATATGTATTTATATCATATTTGATTTGATGTATTTTTGACATTAGTGCAAATTTATTGAATAAAATGATCTTATCTGAGATAGACCAGGGAAGACAGGCAGTTGACTCCACACCTAAAAGATAAATAAAAGCACCCAGCTAAAGTTGAAGGTACAATATGTGAGATCTTTAAGAAGTACTAGCTAGTTATACACCACTCTACGGAATTAAAGATTAAGCAACAGAGTATTTGGAAAGATAGAAAGAAACAGTAATGTTAAGCTGAATCTCAACAAGCATGCACACGCACCTGAACTTTGATGCAGATTTTTCCTGAAAAGCCGAAGTACTGTGCTGAACCCAGCAATAGTCCGCAGCAGATTGCAGGCCGAGGTACTCAAGGATTCCGTTCCAAAATCCTTCGCAGAAAACTGCTAAGAAGTTGGGTGAAATGATTGAATCTTGGAGTCAACAATATAAGCCTAGAGAGATTAAGGTTCATCACCAGCAACTTTAATTAAAATAGGGAGTGCCGGTAAGGTGAAAAGGTCCCACACGGAGGCCCTTCTGACTTCCATTCTTATTTCATCTAGCTCTTTAAATTTTTTTCTTTTTTTTCTTTTATTAATGGTTAATCAAAAAGTATCATTATATTTTTCTCGTCACCCGTGTATCTCTTTTACAAGAACTGCAACTTGCTTTACTGATGCTTTGTTTTAAAAAAAATTTCTACAATCACCATTGACTTCAAGTCTTTTTCTATCCTTAGATTTTGTAGTTTCCTTTGACCTATTGCATGTACGATTAATAGTTTTTTATTTTAATATCAAAATTGATTTTACTTTGAAATGGACATCAATTTCATGTTTGATGAATCAAGAGATGAAATTGGTTCAAATTTTCAAAGAAAAAAAACTCAAAATTTCAATTTTATCAATTGTATTATATCATATTTTGCTGTATTCGGATCTATTCTCACCTCTAGTCTTACGTATTTTGGTTTGGTTGGATTTCTATGATCTCTTTTGTTTAGTTAGAATAAACATGATTCTGTTTTTGATGGTTCATCAATGGTTATCACGACCGTCAAACATTTCATGAAGATGACTCTCTTTCTCTGCATGGACTAAATCAAAGATTAGTTTTCTTCCAATTTCTTGTTAGCGAATGATTGATTCTTCATTGCTCAAGTCTATAGATGATGGCCCACCATTGACAACTTGGAAATAAGACAATGGTTGATTCTGTTTTCAAAATAACCTTTTGTTTAGCAAATATGTTTTTATATTTTGAACTGGAGGCAGAACTGGCATCAGGCAGACTGCAAATTTATCTTGAGCAATCCTAGGCTGGAACTTTTCAATGATTCCAAACATTGGTCCCAGCACGGGTATATATATTGCTCTTATATATATATACATGCAGAACATATTTCGGTGTTGTAGATTGTTTGTATTTTTGTTTCGCTAGGTAATTATTTAAGGTGTTATTCCTAATTAAATTTACATTTCTTTTCCAATTTTATTTGACAAATCCATTGTTGTGTGGAAATTTGAAAATTTACCCATACACTGAGCTATTGGGGGGAGGGAATTCAGGTAACAATTAGAGTCTTATTCTTTTAAATAAATTTTAGAATACGATGTTTTTCGTGCACTCAAATGCGGATTTTAGACAAGTTAGAATGTATTGAATCATTGAACTTTATAATCAAGTGACAATTTAATCCATTAATTCTTTTAAATTAGTTTACACGACCTTAGCTAGAAAATCTACTTCCACATATATAGAATTTACATATAAGATTGCACATTGATTTTGCCGACAAATACACTTTTACTAGCACAAACACATACACTTACTTTTGCCCTAGCATTCGTGTCACTTTTCCCTTTTCTTGCTTAGAAGAGAAATATTTTGTAGTCATTCTTTTATCTTAAGCTCCTGAATTAGTTACTTGCACATTACCTTCTTGAATCCACTTTAGTTACACTTAGCCCCTAACCAACGTAATAGGCATTTTGACCGGGTAAAGTTTCTTTGAATACATGTAAAAAACAAAAATGACGTCGACACTTCTGGACATTAGATTTGTGAAATAAAACTACTCACTTATTTCATTTCTAATGTCTTTATATACTCCTCTGAATCTTTTTTGTTTTTTTTTTTTGTTTTTGGTTTGAGTCGATTAGAGTATTGCAAAGATCATTCTATTTTCCTTAATCAAACTACACATCAACAATGTTGGTTTCTAGAACTAAGTACCAATGAAAGGAAAGGAACGTTCCCAAAACCCAATTTGCTTAGTAGAGATATTAGATAGATGATTTGGCATGATGTCAATGGATCGGCTTTTATCCAAATTCAATTCAAATCCAATGTACTTGAGTAGAGTTTGGATTTAATTTCTCAATTCCAAACCCTATCCAAACTCAGACCCTGTAAAAGAGTTATGGGTTTGGGTAAGTCTAATTTTCTATAATCTATATCAAAATCCAAACCCATACAAGACTCTACCCAATCTCATGTAAATATAATTAAATTATATATATATATATATATGTATTAGTAAATTTATAAAATATGCTAATATTCTATGATTATTGAATCAAATATAGTGAGACTTTATGATTGTTGTCTTTTTTCAACCTAATACTGGTTGTCATTGTAATTAATACAAACCTTTTCAGAAAAAGGAGAAAAAATAAAGACAAATAAATGAAAGATTTGATGTAGATACAGTTGAAGTTTCAAAAATAAATAGAAGCAGTTGATAGTAGTTATTTTTTTGAGTTTATAATATTACATTCAACTTCTTGAATATTAATTTTATTATTTGAAAAAAAAAATTGGATGGTGTGTATATATATTTTTTGAAATCTATATACTTTTAATATATTTTTATTTTAGTGCATTTATAAAATACAATAGATACCCATTAGATACCTAGATCTAGGAGAGTATGGGTTTGAACTTATTTTTTCAGACTCATAAGGGTTTGGATTTGGGTGTGAGTCTAATTAAATTTAATGGATCTGGATTTGGATCAAAGGGATCCAACCCAGACCCTACCCATTAATATGTCTATAGGTGACTGTTAAATTCCTAATTCGACTCTTAACTTCTTTTCTTTTCTTTTTTTCATTTTGTAGACTTGAAGTCCCCAATGATTATGAATAAAAATTTAAAAAAAAAAGGAAAAATTAATGGGACACTTTCCGGTCTATGCTCCAAATGTACGCACTCCCCGATCCCCACCCATCCGGCCTATGATTGCTTCCCCATTCGACTTATCTGCCAGTCTGAAATACCCGATAAACTTTTGCTTCGGATCAAAGGCTCACGGCTTCGGATCCTCTGTCCAGTTTAAGTCCCTGTCTAAGTACGATTTCATTTCTTATCAAACAAACTGATAATGAAGCTCTCAAAGTATACTACAAAGCTTTTCTACTTAAGAATCTGTGATTATACGACACCATAAAGAACACTTTCTCCATTGCTCTGTAATTGCTGGTCTAAGAACGCTCTCACCATTGATCAAAAGAAGTGAAGAACTATTATTAGAAGCCATCATCATCAAAGTCTCGACTCACTTATTCTACGTAATAATTGATAGCTAAGAATCAAAAGAATTCAATCCCACAACAAAAGAAAGGCAACCTCTATATACCCTACAATCTCCTACGTACTAGTTTGACTGGTCTTTCAACACTTCTGCTTTAATTACCAAACAAATTTTCAACCAAAAAACAATTGATTAGATGGAGAAACTTTTGTTTACCATTGAAGAAAGAGATTGCAAATTTGCCTCAATGGAAACGATCGATTTGCACTCCTGATCAAATGCACTCCTCATCCATCCTGATCAGAACACTGACAAATACAAATTGCAACAATTGCTGTTCCACTTTGCCGTCTCCTTAGTTTCTGGGTTTGAAGGCTTTGAGGTTTACCAATTTCCACCATAAGAAAGCTATTATATGTACATGAACTGGACTGAGTACAGTCAGCGGTTCAACCGCAAATAGCAACGCGCAGCCCATATCGGGCTGCTAGTAAGTAATAGGACTCAATCTAAACTGCTCCTTTCGAATTTTAGTATTTTGCTTTTATTTTGAAAGACAAATCTGAACAATTACTGATTAAGTCGATGCTACGATTAGATTTGTGAGTACAATTAGAGTCCCGAATCCCTCATAATTGCCTAACCGCTAAAGATAATTAAAAGCACCCAGCAAGAGTTGAGCCACAATATATGAGATCTTTTAAAGTACTAATTATACGGAATCAAAGAATTAAGCAACAGCATTTGGAAAGATGGAAGTAAAAAATGTTAAGCTGAATCTCAAAAAGCATGCACACACACCTGAACTTGAAGCAGATTGCCGGTCTATTGTGCTGAACCAATATTGTGCAGCAGATTGCTCGCCGAGGTACTCGAGGATTCCATTCCAAATTCCTTCGCAGAAAACTGCTAAGTGGCTAAGACTTGGTGAAATGATTGAGTGTCGGAGTCAACGCTGTAAGGCTAGAGATATTAAGGTCCATCATCGGCAATTTTGATTAATAAAGATATCATTAAAATATTTTTCAATCATCTTTTTTAAATTACATACATCACATCAAAAAAATATTATAATATTATTTTTAAAAAATTATCTCAAATAACCTATTATCCAAACACAATATTTTTCATTCTTGTGGTGGACATGTCATCTGCCACAAGTGTTTTGCTTTTCCCCTCAATTGAGGATCAGTTGTATCCAAATCAATCAGTTGCTACTCCCAAAAGGTTTCAATGTAGTTAAAACAATAGATCGTGGAGATTTGTGGCACTTTCTTTGTAGGGGTAAAGTGTATATATCTAAAGTGTAAGAGATCAAATGTGACTATCAACAAATTACAAGGTATGTAGTATAATTAACCCCATTTTTCTTTAATTGGTCTGGTGTTGCTGTCTTTTGCTTTCGGTGGACCGCTTCGTTGTCAATTTTGTCTGCATCACTTTATTTTTGTCGCCACGCATGTATCTCCTTTACAAGAAATGCGACTTGCTTTACTGATGCTTTTTATTTTAACTTTGCCCCATCACCATTGACTGCAAAGTCTTTTCTTGTCTATCCATTACATTTTGTTGTTTTCTCTGACTTACTGCATGTACGATTAATAGCTTTTTATTTTAATATCGAAATTGATTTTACGTTGAAATGGACATCAATTTGATTTTGATGATTCAAGAGATGAAACTGGTTCAAATTTTTAAAAATGACAAAAAAAAAACTCAAAATTTCATTTTTGCCAATTGTATTGTATCGTTTTTTACTATACTCAGGTCCATTCTCACCTCTAGCCTTGCGTACTTTTGTTTGGTTTCTGTGATCTCTTTTGTTTAGCTAGAAAAAACATGATTTTGTTTTTCATGGTTTATCAATAGTTGTCATGGCCTCCAAACATTTCATGAAGATGACTCTCTTTCTCTGCACGGACTAAATCTAAGATTAGTTTTCTTCCAGCTTGTTGTTAGCGAATGATTGAACTAAATAATTTTTCATTGTGTTAAGACTATAGATGATGGATGGCCCACCATTGGCAACTTGGAAATAAGATAATGACTAATTACTGTTTTTGAAAATAACCTTTTGTTTAGCAAATATATTTTTATATTTTGATAGTTTATCAATGGTTGTTAGCCTTTATACATTTCATTAAGGCAGCATCTTTTTCTTTGCAGGAACTAAATTATAATTAATTACTTTTGTTCCAATTAATTATAAGTCAACAATTGAACTAAAGAATTATTTAATACGTCAACTCTAATACACGATGAGAATTATTTATGGGTCATGATGGGCACTTTGTCGTGGGATTATCTGTTTTGATGGCCTGATGGATATTGAGATAGATAAGGTAGTAGCAATTCGTGAGGCAATTGACTTGATTAAAAATCTAAGAATTCTTAATTGTGTCACTTAATGTTATTAACCACTTGCATGACGAGGAAGAGGTGCTATCAGCCAGTGGTCCTATAATTGAGAATATTTTGCTGCCCATGTTAGAAGCAAAAATTGTTGTCGTAAAATGGGTTCCTAGGGATGCCAATAAGGTGGCACATAAATTAGCTTTTCATGCTAAATATTCACACCTTATGAAATTCCTCACCCAACTTTGTTAAGCAATTCATGATGGACAATTTCCAGCAATTTAGTTAATAATTTTTTTTTATCAAAAGTCTAATACATGATGGCCCACCTTTGACAACTTAAAAACAAAATGAGGGTTAACTACTGTTTTCAATTATGTGATTTTGTCAACCATAAGAAAAAATTATTAGGGATATAATAATTATTAGGGAAAATAGTTATTTTATTTTTACAAAATAAAAAATAATTATTTTACTTTTAAAAATAAATAAAATAATAATTTTTATTAACAAATAATAAAATATTAGGGATATATATGTAATTTTATTATTAAAATAAAAAATAAAAATAAAAAATATATATAATCAAATTCGCGAGTCGTTCGTGAGTTAATGAATTTAATATTTTTGAACTCGAATTTGACTTAATTACCTCGAACTCAACTCGAGCTCGATATTGATCGAATTTGACTCGAACTCGTATTTGAGCCGCCCGATCGCGAGCAGCTTGATTTGTTTATACCCCTAGCTGAAATGCAAAATGAAGAACTGTAGTATGATGATCGGCGCTGATCATTGGACTAGACATCATGCCAGACATCACCAGAAGTTGGAATTTGAATAATGCAAAGCAATGACCGGTGTCATGATTGGCGCCGTTCATCATCGGATTATTATCATGCGCTTCTTTTTTCAGCTCTAAGAAACCTATTCCAACTGGGATTCAATGGTAACATGTAGTAGCTATAAATAAGAGATCTTTGGAACAATTTTAGGGTTGGAAAACATAAGCTTAACTTAGTTTAAAACATATTTTCATAGATTTTCTTAAGAGATCAAGATCGAACTCATGCGAATCAAGAAGTGTGCAAAGAGAAGATTGGAATGTGCAATTGAGAAGTTCCTTTCTCTTATTCTTATCTTTATATTAAAACATTGAATTTGTGGTTTTAAATTTTTTTCCATCATGTTTAACTAATTCACTTCTAGGGTTAGGGTCTTTATGAAGGAAATTGATTAATTTTTCTAGTTTAACTTCTTAACTTTGGCTAGGATTTGTCTATCTTGATTTTAATTTTGTGTTTATGCCGAATCAACATGAACATAATTTTTGAGTTGTATTAAGCTCAAAAGTGACATGCAACTGTGCATTAGACAGATGACATGCTTAATCTAATCATGAGTGGAGGTTAAGGTTCGCGTGACACCATTGATAAGTGAATATTTCAAAGGTGTTTTGCATGGTTACATGCAAGTTATTGGTGTGTTTTTAAGGGACCACAGCCAATTTTTAGTCCTTTTTGGTGAAATTTCTTCAAGTATCGCTTATTGAACTAAATGTGTGAAATGAGTGGATTAATACATAAATTTGTGGTGTTTGTAAGTTATTGGTGCATGAAGCACTTGTTTGAATTAAAGAAGATGCAATGTACTTCTTGGAGGATAATGCATAAGTGAGACAAGAAGAGAAATTTGTGCAACAAAGGAAGAAAGTTGAAGCTAGAAACAGGGGAGCTGGATCCGAACTCGGATTGGAGCAGGAGAGCAAGGATCCGAACTCGGATTGGAGCAGGAGAGCAAGGATCTGACCTCGGATATACTTCTGTAATCAGGGGTTGTATTCGAGGCCATGATTCGAGCTCGGATCCCTTTTAGAGAGGCCTCGGATCTTGCATGCAAAATACGTAAAAAAATTGAAGAAATCTTACATCCGAGTTCGAATCAGTTGGATACCCCTTAGATCCTAGGGCTCAGATCTACCTCTCTCTTCTGCAATTTGTAGAACAACTTATGCAAATTTCACACTTGCTTTTTGACTTTTGTGTCACAAGGAATTTTGGTTGAAAAGCTAACAAAGCAACTTGTACATTTGAAGAAAGAATATTGGAGATTCCAATGAAGGGCTTTTTGGGAAGAAAAAGAAAAGGAACTAAGGAGTATATGTAAAACATAAGGAATCAAAGGGAGGAGAAGCTTAGAGATAGAAGTTAAAAAGAAGAAAGTAGGGTTTTCTCTAGTTTTCTCACTAGTTTTAGTGTTTTGTCTATCTTTCTTATTTCCTTAGAGAACCTTGAAGAACACATGATGTAATCAAATAATTGGATGGCTATGAAGTGATGAAATTTGGAGATCTTGTTTCTTCATTTGAATGAGTAATTGCTCATCCCCTTTCTCTTTATTTGCTTTAAAGAATGTTTGGTTCCATAGAAGTTATGAGCTTCATTGTGAAATACACTATGTGTAACTAGATCTTCTTGTTCTAGGGGTAGATGAAGCTATTTATGCTTTGATTATGGTTAGATCTTGATTATTACTATATCTTGTACTTGCTCATGCTTTAACACTTGTAAGTGCTTGATCATCATTTGCAAGTCATCTTAATTGTTGTTAATCTATGAAAATAGTTGACAAGGATGGAAAATGAATGAGTGGGACTTAAAGAGTAGACACACGAAAGTAGTGGTGCACTTAGGTGGACTTGTATGACATTTCTTGTCCTTGATCTAGTTGATACTTGAGATTTCACCATGAAAGTAAGGAAACTTAGGTATTAGCTAACTTCGGTTCATCGGCAAAAATGAGTTCTGATTGCCTTAGTGAAATGCATCCCTAGCAAAACAAGAAAAGTAGTATTAATTGATTGTTTCTTCTATGTTTGACCATGATTAGTGGATTCTATTCCCTAGAACACTTGTGTTATTTGAGTTACTCCAATTTAGATTGTTAACTTTTGAATTGTTTTATCATTATTGTTGTTTAATTATGATTAATTGTTGTGTAGTCTAGCTAATAGAGAGTGTGATTAAGCCTTAGTAATTCAAAAGTGGTTCTCTCGACTCCCTTTCCTTGTACTACAATTCACAACCCGTGCACTTTGGGTTAATGAGAAGATTAGGTTTAAAATTCGAGCACAGGTATACACCTCGTCAAGTTTTGGCGTTGTTGTCAGGGAACCATGGCAATATTAGAGCAAAAACAATCTTTATTACTCTAGACATTGTAGTAATTTGTGAATATCCTTTAATTATTGATAGAGTAGATTTTATTTTATCTAGTTTGTTTAGTTTGTGGTTAATTTCTCTTTAATTGTGATTACAGCAGTGCATGCACCGAGTTCTATGTGGAATGGTCTGATAGGATCTCGAAATCCAAAGAACTCTACGGAGACGAAGAGGGCAAACACTGCAAGACATCAGGGAGACACAAGATGAAGGTGAAACTTTCGTAGAACTTCCTCCAATTAATACAATGGCAGATAGAAGGGAATAGACGACCTTTAACGGACTTTGCATTGCCCGGAAGGAATAAACTACAAACTAGCATTGACCCATGGTAAATGCTAATAATTTGAAAATTAAACCTGATCTAATTCAAATGGTGCAATAATCTCAATATGGAGGTAATGCTACTAAAAATCCTAATTCCCATTTGTCTACCTTTTTGGAAATATGTGACACAATTAAACTTAATGGAGTTAGCGATGATGCAATTAGGCTTAGATTATTTCCTTTTTCTTTGAGGGACAAGGCTAAGATTTGGTTACAATCACACGCTCTTAATACTTTTATAACTTGAGCCAATTTGTCCAAGGCATTTTTAGATAAATTTTTTCCACCAGGCGAGACTGTTAAACTCTGTACGGATATAATTAAGTTTTCTCAATAGGACAGAGAATCTCTATATGAATTTTGGGAGCGTTTTCAGGAGCTTTTACGTAAATGTCCACATCATGGTTTGCTAGATTGGATCATGGTTCAAACATTTTACAATAGACTCACTTATGCGATCAAGACTCATGTGGATACAGCGGCCGGAGGTGCATTGATGGGAAAGAGTATAGAGGAGGCTCAAAGTTTGATTGAAAAGATGGCTGCCAATAACTATCAATGGGCCAATGAACGAGGTAACACAAGAAGACAGCAGGTATACTCGAACTTGATAGTCTAAATGTGTTAAATGCCAAGATGGATAGTGTGGTTAAGATTCTTAATAGACAGGTTGGTTCTAGTTCTAGTCAAGGAATAAATGTTGCCTGTTGTACTATTTATGGAAGAGACCACGATGACTCTATTTATGCAAGTGTTGAGCAGGTACAATACCTCAACAATTATAGCCGGCAACCCGAAAACAATCCATACTCCAACACTTACAATCTGGGGTGGCGAAACCATCCTAACTTTGGATGGAAAGACTAAGGGAACCAACCGCGGCTAACAAATCCATTGAACTTTCAACCGAAACAACCACTTGTGGAGTCTAAACCGGTTTGGGAGTTGGCAATTGAGAAGCTAGCAAATGTATCAATTGATAAATTTGAAAAGTTAACTAGTACCACTACTCAATTGTTTGAAAGAATTGAGGGAAGAATTGACCAAATTACCAATATGTACAGGAACGTTGAGGTCCAATTAGGTCAAATAGCCAATGCTATAAATAATAGAAACCAAGGGGAGCTGTCTAGCAAAATTGAGGTGAAGCCAAGAGAACATATATAAGGCTATAACCATCTACAATGGTAAACAATTAAGTGTGCAGCTTGTAGTTGAGAGAATGAAAGAAAAAGGGAATGAGAGGAAAGAAGATGAACAAGAGAGTGAGATAGTAGAAGAGAATGAGCAAGGCAAAGAAAAAGATAAAGTAGATGTGAGCGAACCATCAACTTCTGTGATGACCCTAATTCCTCCACCGGTTCCATTTTCATATAAATTGAAGCAATCAAGAGTTAATAAAGAATTTGAAAATTTTGTTAATATTTTTAAACAATTACATATTAACATTCCATATGTTGATGCTACTTTGTAGACTCCCTCTTATACAAAATTTCTCAAGGAAATTGGAGGATTGCGAGACTATTGCATTAACGAAAAAGTGTAGTGTCATCATTCAAAACAAATTGCCACCCAAGTTGTAGGAGGGCAGAGGGGGTGGCGGGCCTAGGGGGATGGCGGGCAGAGGAGAGAGGAAAGGAATGGGAAAAGTTTGGGGGTGGCGGGGGAGAGGGGAGGAAAGGGGTGGCGGGGGAGGGAGAGGAGAAAAAAAAAAAAAAAAGAAGAGAAGTGGTGCTGGCGGAGGTGCTGGAGGTGGGAGGCAGAGGTAACGGGGAAGGGGAAGGAAGAAGAAGAAGAAGAAGAGAGAAAAGAAAAGAAAAAGGAAAGAAAGAAAAAGAAAGAGAAAGAGAAAAAGAAAGAAAAAAAAAGGAAAAAAATGTTTTTCACCTTACAAAAACTTCTATAAAATTTTTCACATTACAAAAACTTCTACAAAAAAGTTTTTCACCTTATAAAAACTTCTACAAAATTTTTCAAAAACTTCTACAATGCACTATAGTAAATTTTAGACAAATACCCAAAAAACTTAGACCCAATATACGACAAAAAAATCCCCACAACTACGACAAAAAAACACACGTCAGAGCTAGGTCCATGTTCAGACCACAAGAAGTCGAAGTAAAGTCAGTTAAAAACATAATGAACTCAATAAATTGCATTCTACTTAGCTGCAACCTCGTTAGACAAACTTTATGAGCACTAGAAACGTCAAAAAGTACATCTTATCAGTTGTCACACTGGCATCAATTCTACAAAATCACTTATGACCAGTGGGACATCATGCACCAAAATATCTGCAACTTTTGTACAAGACCAGATGGGGCACCATTCAACGTAAAATTAATAGAAAAGGAGAATTTTTCGTGTGCATCACGTCTTGTAGCATCACATATGTTATCAACAAATGCCAGGGGCTTTACAGCTGCTAATAACCTTGTACCTTAACTCTATGCTCATTTTTTTGGTTAATTTGCTTAAAAGCCAAAATATGCAAGGGAAAAAGAAATCACACAAAGTGGGGAAAACCTTTTTCTTTTTTTTTTATTCAAGAATTAGCCAGTTGCATGAAATTTGATGAGTCACTTGGGACAAAAATTGAATTCCTTTCCCAGAAAAAGAGAACGAAAAATTATTCATTTTAGGAGGAAAAGCATAAGTAGCAGCAGGTATGTGGGGTTTTGCGTTTGGAAGAGATGTTGGAGAGTGAGTGGTGGAGAGTGAGTGGTGGAGGAGGAAACCCAACATAATGGAATGGACTTGGAAGACAAGAGATGCTATCATCTATGTTTTCAGACTCGGACCGGGTATTGACTCGGCTGAGCTCAGGGGTCAGGGGTTAATGGGTTCGACCGGGTTCAACCAGGGTCAAATTAAATGACATCATAAATATGTCATAAATATTTATTAATAATATTTAATCAAAATAAGATATAAAATTTATCTTTAAATTGGTGGTTTACAACTTCATAAGTTTAGATTTGTCATAACTTCAATGTTATTAATAAAAATTATTTTGAAATTAAAATATTATGTAAAATATCTAAAAGCATGCTAATATCAATAAAGGTGTATACATATGTGTTTGATGTTTCAAAGCTGTTTAACAAGAAAGTGCAAAGAAATTAGAACAATCAAATAGTAATTCATATAATTTAATGCATATTTACAAGTTCAAAGTTAAATTTGTGGAGAATATTTATAGACTATGAAACATTTCTAGGTATGTTAATAGTTTTTCAATATCCAAGGGGTTAGAATACAATATTGAAAAAGCTTTTTGAACCCTACAGTAATATTCCCCCAATTCCTTCCTCCTTTACCTCTAACCGCCGACAAAGGCTTTTCTAAACTAATGCAACCTTTTCTTGTTCCTGTTCTCCGTTCATTCCACTCTTCCTTTTTCTTTTTTTTTAAAAAAAAAAAATCCAAAGAAGGATAGAACATAGAAGGCCGCATAAGCTCTCAAGTCTCAAGCCCATCGGTGGCAAAAGCTCTTAGGCAGCCACTCCGAATGTTTTGAGAAACATTTCCCCTGTGTTTTGAGATGGACGAATTCGAAGAGGTTGAGCAATCTTTAAGTTTTTCCAGCGAATTTTTGACAATGCTTTTGATTTTTTAGTTCTCTTGATATGGATTCAGTGCAAGAGTAAGCTTTACAATAGACATTGAAGTCTTGTCTATTCTGGGTTCTAACTACAACTTCAAGAACAAAGTGGACAAGCTAGTCTTGTCCATTCTTTCTGCTTTTCATTTTTTTTTGAGTTTTTATTTCCATTCTTATTTCTTATTTCTTTTCAGGATTTCCATTCTTATATCCTTAGGTATTTATTTTCAAAACTAACAAATAATCAAACTTTTATCTTTTTTCTTCAATCTGCTCTTTTCTTCATCTCTCTTTTTTTTTTTTGGTATTTTCCCCATATCTAAGATTAAATCTTATTTAGAAAACGATATCAAGCACTGATTGTGGTGGCTAAATTGAAGGAGCTGAGGAGGTGAAAATGGGTTTTAGAGAGGTGAGAGATCAGGAGGAATTTAGATAGGCAAAGAAAAAAAAAAGGCAACAAAAACGGCAAATAAAAAAACCGGGTTCTCATCGGTTTTACCGGTTTCCGGTCAAACCCGGTTTTGACCCGGGCTTGACCGAGTTTCTGTCATCCGAGTTTTTAGGGCAGCTCGGACCGGACACTTGACCGGTTCCCGGTTGAACCGGTCGGACCGGCCGGTCCGGTCCGAGTTGAAAAACACTGGCTATCATCTCCATTTTCTTACGCTTTGCTTCATTAAAGTACCTCAAAAAGATCCACGTTGAATCTTGTTTATTTTTAGAAAAACGCGTAGATTCAATTTCAAGGGAGAAGACTAAAAAAGGATTATAAAAAAGAGGAATAAGTCAAAAAAGATGGAGGCTAAGACACAGGTATAGACTATAGAGGAATACATGAGTACGGGGAATTAAAGGAGGCCAAAGAAAAACCGAAAAATGATTAGGGGATCGTGAGATGAAAGCAAGACTGTGGAGAGAGAAGTATGGAATTGCCTTTCAAGGGATTTGATTGTAATTTAGCCAAATTATAGGGTAGATTTCATAATTTGGCCAAATTTCAGGGGAGGCAATATAATTAACCCTTTTGATCGGCAAGCAGGAAGCACACATAATTTTGGATTAACTCCACTTTGCACTAAACTTGTATCACTTTTTCATTTTGCATTTTAAACTTCAATTTTGAACACTTTGTACCCTAAATTTTTTATTTTGGAGATTTTGCACCTTAAATTCTCAAGTTTGTCCCATTTAAATGTACTGTTTTGTTTATACCGTGATCCCTTAACCTTTATTAACCATTTTTAGCACATTGTCATTAATTTATATAGTCTTAATTACTAATATTATTAGCAAAATTAACGAGATAAAAGATTGTGTAAATTAATAACAATGTACTATTTTATTTTTACTATGATACCTTGGCGCCTTTTGATCTCTTTTGGCACATTGCCATTGATTTATTAGGTCTGTTAATTTTCCTAAAGTTGTTATTGATGAATTTAAATAGTACAAACTTGAAAATTTAGCATGCAAAATGTTCAAAATTAAAATTTAGAATGTAAAGTAAAAAGTAATACAAGTTTAAGGGTGTTAAGTGGAGTTAATCCTGTAATTTTTTTTTTTTTGCCTAAAATCAAAAGCTAGTATAGGGACAGTAAAGTTTAACAAAAAATTACGGGACCTCTGGGAATAAATAAGAAAGTACTTAAGGGATGGAATAGGCAATTCTCAAGTAAAAAAGAATATAAAAGAAGAGAGGAAAGCAAGAAAGAATATAAAAGAAGAGGAAAGCAAGAAGCCGGACGCAAGTCAGGCCAGGAAGAAGTACGCTGAATGACAAATTATTGGCACGCGACATACGCTAAAGCCTACAAAATGGTGGTTGGAACTCAGAAGTAACGGACTGTTTGCTTCCTCATCGTTGACTCTCTGATTGCTCTCTTGCCTGCAGCTCGGCAAACAATCTCTCTGCTTCAAAGGATTATTGAACTTACCCTGTAAGTATACTACCTTTTCTTGATGATCTAAGATTATTGAAGATTCTTTTCCCCGTTATCTGGTGACTATAAGAATCGTTTGCTTTTGCGTTTTAAAAAGTAGAAAGGGAAAACGTATGCTCAACTTGCCTCTTCTGAAATTGATCCTGACATCCGATAACTTGGTTCTGCTTTGTTTCATTTGTATTCCTTCTAAATACGGCGTGTATATCTACATGTATGTGATACACAGGGAGAAGAATCTCACCACTGGATCTTGCTGCAAGATCTTGAAGTACCATCTAATCACAGTTATTTTGATTCCACTTTATGAACCTGAAAACCTTCAAATACAGTTTCATTTGGAATGCTTTAGACCTTTCTATTTTCACAGTTTGGACAATTAATTTCTAAATTTAAATGTTTTTATTTGTTAAAAAATTGAATTATGAGGTCCAAATCTGGGCTACGCTAGCCACTAATCAGCTTCAATAGTAACTCCCCCTGATTTTAGAGGCCTTGGATCTCTCCTTTGTGTATCTTGGGGTATTTTAGAAAAAAATTAGCTGAGCATTTGGCAGAGTTATAGATAAAACAGTAGCGGATAATCAACCATACATAAAAAAAGTAAATAAAATTATTAATTACTTTGTTTTTTGGGATATACTTTTAATTATTACGTAATTTAAAGTTCTAATATACTAATATCTTTTTACATATTCAAATTTCTATTAATATACACTTTTTTATTTTGATAGGCATATATCAATTAATTATGCCATATAACTCATATGAAACTTTCTAATAGTGTAAATAAATAAAAAAAAAAGAATGAAATTATAAGTAAAAGATGATTACAATATTGTAATAAGCATACAAATTAGTAATACTAATAGGAAAGTGAAACAAAACAATGACATGAAGAAGTGCAAAAAAGGAAATAAGTAAAAAAATAAATAAATAAAAGAAATTAGTGGAAAGGAAAAACAAGGGACTGAATAAACAAAAATAAAACAAAATAAAATAGTAAATGCACTTTTGTCTTAAAATATCAAATAGGGGGACAAAGTGCATATTTTAATAAGTTCAAAGGGGCAAAACATAACTAAGGGTTAAATTCAAGGAGGTTTAGTGCATTTAACCCAAAAGTATATTTTAGTTTTTGGTTATTCTTATCCAAATTAGATAAAAGTCAAGCATGAGTTCAAGCTTGATTATACTCAAATTCAAACATGAATCTCAGCTCGAACACTACCTTATAAGTTCTTCAATTTTTCAAGTTCAGGTTTGAGCTTTGATAAATTCAAGTTGAACTTGATAAGATTGAGCAAAAGGCCGAGTTAGTTCGTTTTCGACTTGTTTGTAATCCTAGCCAGATATCTGGTCATTACCAAAATTATTTTGTGTATTTATTCATAGTTCCAAAAATCAGGCCAACATGTTGTAGTCTTACCAACCAGAATTCTTGGGCAATTTCAACCTGCAACTTCAAAATTGTCTACTCGGTATAGTGACTTAAGTTATACATTTGTGGCGCAATGGTGCTTTGCGACATTCAAGGACTCATATAACAAACAATTATTTTTAGCCAAACTACCTAATAGTCCTTGTAGTTTGGATAAATAAGATATATCTCCCTTGGCAATAACTCTGTTAGCATCATACTGTTAGCGATGGTCAAATGGCTAAATTATCCTCCATACAAATGCTTTAATAAAAAACTTTTAAAAAAAGAAAATGCAAAAGTAAAAAACAAAACATAAATAAAATGCCATCCTTGTGTAGCGGAGAAATTTAACAAAAATAGGAAATTAGAACAATCATCACATAAAGGTAAATGAAGAAAGAAACAATTGGACCTCATTCATAATCTCCATCCTCTCCATTCTCAATTGCTATCTCTTTTTCTAGTGTCGTAAATGTCCCTACTACCATCCCCTTTCTTCCCTATCTCTTTCATGGACCACTGATTTGGGTTTTTTAAACTTTTGTACTTTGACCTTCATCTGTATGCATATTCTCCATTTGAAAGCTCATTAGCAAAAAAAAAAAAAAAAAAAAAAATCATCTATTGAATTTTGCTGCAAATTTGAGATCTAATGGCTAAAAAGCTTGTTCATGCTTATGCTCTAGATTTGTACTGTCTATGATATTTGTAGTTGACTTCCTCTATTTATTTTAATAGTTGGAGTGGATCTAAAATTTGAGTATGTTCCTGATAAGCATTGTGTATTTATCGGATTGATGAACTTTAGATGGAAAGTTCATAGGACTGTGTTAGCCTTTGTTTTACCATTCTTGATTCTATCTTGTAGTTTGAAAAGCTTTCTTTTGTCTTAGTAAACAAAAGTATGAATAATAAAGAAACAAACTAGAAAGCAAGAAAGGAAACTGGGTTGCATGCTAGAAGACTAGCTCTTGGGTGTTATTTCATCGATTTTGCTAGTGGTTGGCAGTGTGTCTTATGGCGCCATCCTATTGCGCCCGGCCATCTCTATGACTTTAAAGTTTTGGTTTTTTCTTGACAAATAAAATGAAGAGGAAAAAGAAAAAAATAAAAAGAAAGAAAAGAAAGAGGGATTTGTAACATTAAGGGATGGGTAAATTGGGGCGTTCACTTATTATGTTTTGCTGGGATAATCAAAATAAGCATTCAAACCTCTACTGACTGACGGGAAGGGGGCGTTTGTTATAGAATTATGAGTTTAAAGGTTCATTTTGTTATTTGTTCAAATCATGAGGAGTAATTTGTAGTAGGGAGGTAGATGTAATTTACCCTTAAACCTCATCTCTCCTTTTTCTTCCCTATCCTTTTCTTTTCCTCTTCAAAAACCAATTCAAACATCGAAATCCTTATCCCTCCATTTTCTTTCCTTTTCTTTTCCCTCTATTCTCTCACAACAATCAATGCCCTCAAAAAAAAAAACTTCCAATTACCTTAGTATCATTGTGCTATTGCGCCATTGTTCTCTTCCCTCAAATTGCTCCTCAATCTAAATAAGTTGCATGTCCTTTATCACAGGTATGTGTTGTACTTGTATATTACATTTCAAGAAGATCTGACGTGATTGTGAGAAATATATCGGTTTTTGAATCAAGTTACTAACATAATCTGGTATTTGAGATAGCCTTTTTTATCATACTTTTCATAGTAAAATTAATAATTTTCAATAACATGTTCATATACATCTAAGTTTTTATGCATTTTCCACGTATATTTGCCCTTAGTATTGATGCAAATAAAAATTTCTTTCTCCCAATGGAAGATCAACACCTCAGTTCCAAGGAAAGAATGTATATATATTTGCACTTTTGAAAGTATTCTAAAGTATGTATATTTGACAATCACTCTTTTCAAGCTAAGTATAACCGTTCGCTAAAAAGAAGAAATAATTGCAGTCATTGCCATGTAAAGTCAATTTGAATATATCATGGACTACAAACTTAAATTTGTTTTAATTACCATAAGAAAGTGCAAATTTCACTTTATTACGAGAAATGTTGGTTAAGACATCATTCACATGATAGTTGGCAACTACTCCCTCCGTCCTATAAAGATAGGCTTACTTTCCTTTTATGTCTGTTCCAAATTATAGGCTTCTTTCCTTTTCTAAAGAGTAGTTAGCTTGTTATTTTACTAATAATATGCTCATATTTAATGTACATAATTATTAGCAAATGCACTACTCCATTAGTTAATGATTCTATTTGGAATATTAAATGCAGTACTAATAACTAGATTTACTGTTTTTCTAAGGTATAGTAATATGTATCTCTTACTTTGAATGAATGATCTAACACTAATAAAGGTATTTGAGGAAAGTACAAAGAAAAAATAATTGCTGAAATTATATTAACTAAATTTCTTAATTTGTGTGAAAAAGAAACAAACCTATCTTTATGGTACGGAGGAAATATCTTATATCGTTATTATACTCTAAGTGGGAGTTGCGCATGGTGGTGTGGTGTTTGGTTTCCTTAAATTCCAATCTTATTTCAACTCTTTTTGATTTTCTTAAATTTCAATAACTACTAATGGGGAAAAACCCTAAATTTAACCGACTAACAACAAAAATATCACAGAAACATGGGAATTTTATGAATTTTCTATTATATTTTTTGTTTTCCTATTATATATATATATATATATATAGCCTATTGTATTCTATTTTTTATCCTACTGGTAGTTATTATAACTAAAGGAAGCTTCAAGAATTACAGTAAGATCTTTGTGACGAAGATATGATAATACAATAGAATGTGGGGCAGGGAATGGAATAAGTTGGACAAAAGATTCATTGCACTTTTAAACCTACGCAACTATGAGTTAATTTTGAACAAGAAGGACGCGGAAAAGCAATTTTTCTTACGTAGTTTCACAATTTAATTTTTGAAAATTTCATTGCGCTTTATCACATACAGTTTTCGTAAACACGAGTTTTTGAGTTCCTAAAGTGGTGGATATTACGTGCCTATGAATCTTCAAAGGTTTGCTTACTATGGTTTCTTAAAGGTTTTGCTTAATACAAGTACTGTTTTCCTAACCTTCCTGCAGTTTGTGTTTCGGTTCAAGTATGGCGCTGGTGGATAAATCAGGTGGCTTTTGGCCTAGCAAACTAGAAATGTGGAGACAAAAAAGGAGGATGTTGCGGCAGATTGAAGTGGCTAATGACCAGCTATCAGACGATATAAATCAAGTTGATGATGCGATAGACAAAGCACTTGAGCGGAACAAAATTTCAACTGCACTCTTCATTGGCGTACAAGAAGCAAAAGAATTTCAAACACACGCTCGTGATGCCCTGGGGAAAAAGAAAAAGATTGGGAGTCGTCACCTCAACTATATTGAACTGCTTGAGAAACTGCTCGTTTTGTACTCCCAAATTCAACAATTGAAGGAGTTTGATAGGAAAGATGAACAACACTTTTACGCGCAGGGACAGTATGTGAAACGAACTGAATTCAGTTGGCCAACTCGCAAGGATACAAGAAAGTCATCAAAGGTGCAGAGGATGAAATCCGGGAAAAAGCTCGAAGACAGTGCTAAAGGATGGCAAGAATTCTCACACGAGACGTTGATCCAGAGCCAAAAAACTAAAAAATTGGAGGAGATTTACCCGAAAGATGATGTAAACAAAATTGGACAATCGTCAGTTCGAGATTCTTCCATGGAGCTGATACCACGGCCACAAGAATCGAAAGAAAAAGACATTTCCTTGGAATCTAAAGACCAACAGCACGTAGGAGAAAATGTAGTCAAGTCCGATTCAGCTAAAAGTTCAACGTTGCAAGATGAGATGGAGCATCAGGATGAAACAGAAATGTTGCCCCCTCCTACTGATTTATCTGCTGCACCAAGTGAAGAGAAATTTGGGCAGAAAAAATTGCAAGTATATGAAGCAAAAGGTGATCATGAAGCAGGCTCAATGAAATTGTCACCTAGCATTCAAGAAGAGCATGGGGCTGCTCAATTTCCTGGATTGTCTAAGCCCGTGTTACAGCTTGAGGATGAAGTCGTGTCTGCTGCTTATCCTTCTACACAGATGGAGCCTAAAGCCACCACTCCGGAGGTAGAAAGGATTTTACAATTGGAGCAAGTGGACAGTGGATCTGGTTCTTCTCAATCAAACGATACTCCAGGAACTGCTTTCAACATACGAGGTGACATTTCTTCTGGAGCTGAAAGTGGTAATAATCCCCCAATCCTGAGCACCGATCCGGAAACCACAACGCTAGTCAGCATCTCAGTAGAGGGCGAGTTATCACAGTTCATGGACATCAGCTTGGAAATCCCTCGTGGGACTTCTTTGAGTAAATGGCAGAATCTAAGTAATGGATTCTTGCGCTGGGATTTTCTTTCAGGAAAAGAAAATTATCGCATTCTTGCAAGAGACAAGACCGTGGAGTTGGAATTGGATCGATGCAAAAGTTCAGATACAGATTATTCATCACCAGAACCCCTTGAAAGTTTTAACCTAGCCAATTCCACCCTACCAAAGCATCTAGTCTTTAGAAATGAAGGTGATAAAATGAAGAAACCTCCAAATGAGGATCAATGGAAACAAGCTGGAGTTATGGACTTGACAGACGCATTCCCTTCACTTCCAAAAAAACTCTATTCACTTCCACAAAAACTTTATTCTCCTAACCTGGTACTTCTTTTCCTCCAAAGGAATCCCAGCTTAAGACCAATACCAGAGTCACTTTTTAGTGACATGCCTTCTCTCAGAGTTGTAGACCTTTCTGACAACAGATTTCGATCTTTGCCATCTTCAATTTTTGGGCTGCACAAGCTTCAAGTTCTTATTTTAAGGGATTGCAGCTTTATCTATATGTTTCCACCAGAAATCAAAGGACTTGAACACATTGAAGTTCTTGATCTATTGGGGACTGAGCTCGAAAAGGCTCCTGACGAATTAGGGCAGCTGACAAATTTAAGGCACCTGCAGATTTCATTTTACGGAACTGATGACGGAAGAGAAAGTGATCACCTGCCAAATGTCTTGCTTTCTTCTGAAACAGTCTCAAAGCTTCAACATTTAGAAGCATTAACCATTGTTGTGCATCCTGAAGATTTACGATGGGTAAAAAATGCAGAAGCTATAATGCAGAACATAGGGAACTTAAAGCATCTGAGCTATCTACACTTCTACTTTACAAAGGTGGAAATCATGGAACACTTTATAAGGTGTCCAGCATGGAAAAGAATCGGCTCTAATAAGTTCAAGTTTGTTGTAGGCCAAGATGTTAAACGCATTGTGGACCGAGTCTCAGGTGATGTAGAACACAAGTTCAACGAGCAGGATAGATGTTTGAGGTTTGTAAATGGAAAAGAAGTACCAGAAGCTGTTGAAAATGTTCTAAGTTATGTCACGGCATTCTATTTGGATCATCATTCTGCTGTTTGCAACCTCTCAGAATTTGGGATCACCAATAGCAGACAACTGTCATTTTGTGTGGTGAGAGAATGTCCCAACATCGAGTTCATCATATCTGAGATCATTGATGAACCTGCCTATCCCTCTCTCGAGTACCTGGGGTTGCATTATTTGTGGAAACTCAAGAGCATCTGTAAGGACCAACTGCACAAAGGAAGCTTTCGTGCCCTTAAATCATTGACAGTTGCCACATGCCCTAAGCTAGAGTACATTTTCTCTGGGTCACTGGCTCAATGCTTTTGTAGTTTAGAGGAGTTAATAGTTGAGGATTGTGAGTCTCTAAAGGAGATAATAGAAAGGAGTGATGAGATGGGTAATGATGATTTCTCTGCCCTTCCGCGTTTGAGAAAAATAAAGCTTTACTATCTGCCTCAACTGTTTAGGCTTCTATATGAAGGGGAAAGAAGTTTGGAGGATCCACTCCCATCGATAGACTGCCAACTTGAATCTGTAACATTGCACTCATGTCCTAAGCTGGACCGCAGTTTACTCAAGCAACCATTGGTGAAGGAGCTGATAGAGGAAGATTATAAGCTTGCTACCTAATCCTTTCTGCAGAATAACAATAAAAGAGACAGCTTTCGACTCCTGCGGACATATTGCTTTACTAGCAAGCTAAATCACCATGGATCCAACTCTCACAAGTTGAATTCTGTCCGGTTCATACGGATCATGTAATTCTTAATATACTTGATATAACTTGTATAGTTTTCGTGTAATTGTAAATTTTATACCAACTTTGTTGTACAAGTAACACTTCATGTGATTTGCGCATGATTATGCTATGTCAATTTTTTTTTTTTTTGTCAAAACATATTATCATGTATCATTAGGGCTGTCAACGGGCCGGGTCCGGGCCGGAATTCATTATTCCGGACCCGGACCCGAATTACTATGCCGGATCCGGATCCGACACGTTTACCCGACGGGTCTTTTATTCTATGTTCCCAACCCGGATCCGGCGGGTTCCGGATCCGAATCCGGGTCTACCCAAACAAATTTACCAAAATTTATAATTTCTAATAAAAATGAGAAAAAAATATATTTGTAAACTAATTTCTAACTAATGCAAAGAAAAAACCAAATAAGAAAAGAAATCAAATTAACTTTATTAAAATACATCACCCTAATCAAATTATATTGATAAATATATATTTTTTAAATTATTAATTCATTTATATCCGGATCCGGGTCTAATACGGGTCGAAATACTATATTCCGTATCCGACCCGTTTTTTTGTTTGACAAAACGGATCCGGATCCGGATCCGGGAAACAGAATTAAATCCCTACCCATACCCGCAATAATTTCACGGATCCGGTCCGGATCCGGGTCTAGACCCGACCCGTTGACAGGCCTATGTATCATGATACAATGGAACTGTTTGGATAGTAGATTATTTGCGATTATTTTTAGGTTACTTTTTAAGATTGCGTAAATATGAAATAGGCGTTTGGATAGTAAGTGAATAGAAGCATATTAGCGTTTGGACAGCAACTTATTATTGAATTTAATCAATTGACTTTGACTTCAAAAATTTTTGACTTTGGGAGTTATAATCTAACCAATTCACACTTAATACACATACTGTACACATTAATTTAATAGTTGGAACAAAAGGGCATTTTAAGTACACTCCATCCATCAATTATACTCCTAAGGACAATTATAAATTTCATGTTTGAATACGGTCGGTTAATTCCAAAAACACCTAATGGCATCGTCGCCCTCGTACTGCATACATTTGAGTCGCTATGTAGTCTCGCTTAGCCATCCATTCTGCAAGCTCTGTAGGAGATACGTTCAATGCGAATGACTGTGGTACTGGCCCACCTACTTCTGGCTCTTGATTTAAATACACATCCTCTAATTCGAACCTTTGAAAATGGGCATCTTCTGGTTGGTGCATCCTTAAAAAGCTGTGCAACGCACAACAAGCAATGACTATAGTTATTTGAGTGCTCATGTAAATCTACCGGATCCTTTAAAATTTTGAATCTTTTCTTCAGCACACCGAATGGACGCTCAATAACATTTCGAAACTGCGAATGCGGAGTATTGAACAAGGTCTTTGCAGGAGATTCGGGGCCCACGTTCTTATTCGGGAATATGAAGTCAGGAACATTCCTATATGCTACATCGACTAAGTAGTAGTGACCTAATTGAAGAAGTTATTGTAGTTACTAAATGAGCTAACTAGCAGGTGTTTAGCATTTAAAGCATGCCATTTATTGACTTGAAAAATTCTTACGATTAATTACCAGGTGACGACAGTGAAAAATCGGACGGATATGCTAATGCTGATTCCAAAACTCGCGCATCATGTGCACCACCCTCCCATCTAGCATACACATAGATGAAGCGCATGTCATGGTCACACATTGTCAGAACATTCTGTGATTGAAACTCGTGCCGATTTGTATATGCCATTTGCTCGCCTGTCGGAGGACAAGCTGAGATGTGGGTACCATCCATCGCTCATACGGCATCCTAATATTTATGGAAAACATATATTTGTTAGTTTGTAATGATAGAACAACAGCGATCCTTCTCTAAAACTCTTCCTTATATATTATCTTAAACTATGGATAAAAATTTGTTGAGTTTGCAATTCGTGAATGAACTCCAGTCTGGTCACCCGATCGTATTATTTCAGCTGCAAATAGACACAGGCCTCGGAGCACCTTTCTTATATTTCGGTTAATCGTTTCAATGGATCAATCAAAAATAGTCCCCAACACGCAGTGTGTATGCTTGTGGCTCACCAACATTAAAGTCATAGCTAGCGCTTCCTGTATGGGCACACGTTGTTGGTAGTTGTGTGGAACGTACTGGCCCTCCACAAGGATATCGGACAGTTGCATAAAATTATCAACTGTGATATGCATGTTGTCTATTGATCGTCTATGATGACCGTTCAGTAATCGCTCCACCCATTGTCTGCTGGTGACTGAGCCATCATGTTGCGAAATTGGTTGATTGTTGGTTATGTGTGCAAGAGATGGATGCATTAGCATTAACGAGACACTCATAACTAGTAAGGCTTCATCCTCCTCATCTTGCCTCATGCGAGCTGAATTTTATCCCCTAGCACCACGGCAGTTGTTCCATGTCATGATAATTGAGTATATATCTGTATATATTTTTATATAAGTGTGTTCATGTGTGAATATCTAATTTCATAAACTTATTTATATACGTGTTTGTGTATATATATATCTATAAAATTGATACACAGCATATAGATTGCATTTTGAGTGCGAAGCAAATACTTATCTAATCCACGGGCACACCAAGTATTTGCAGATTGCTGCACCCTTTCGTCGGAGAGCTACTACTTAGACAATCAATAGGCACATTGATTATGAGCAACTTGTATGCCTATTCGTCAGAGCTTTTCTGTCTCTGAAACTCGTTCTTTCTTTTGTATAGCAAGCAATTGGAGTGAAGTGCATATGGTACTACCATATATTTATAGCTTGTATGGCTGACGAACCAGTTATCAGATACAATTTTGAAAAATCAAATAGCAGGTCTATATAGCAGATGAACACATGTATTTTCGCATTTTCAGAAACTTGTATGAAGTATAGATGATAGACTTAAGACAGACATGACAAGGTCCTGAAGAAAGCCTGGGGAAACATGACAAAACTCTGACATAAAATATAATAAAGCAATGGGCATCTACTTTTTAAGATAAGTAAGAACAACAAAACTAACTAAGATACAAATTCCTATAAATAAAAAATTCATCTTATTTGGGATTCCTGACAAAGCCTACTCCATCAAAGTGGGGTAGGGAAATACACACCATAGAACTAATTAAAATGATTGCTGACCCCTATGTTACATGCATCAAAATTGAGTAGGCTGTCCACGGGAGAAGTTGTGCCTTGTCAAAAACTTCAAGCCAGCAATAAATAAAGAAAAACTTTGAAGTCTCAGCAGCACACATAAACTAGTACAATATAAAATTTTCACCACCTACAACTCAAGCCAAGCCCTTCTCCTTCATCAACTTAAGGATATAGCTGTATTGGTCTGCTTTAGAAGTCCTAAGGAACACAACTCGTTCCCCTCTCTATCATTATTGGCATAATGACAGTTAGCATATATTCTTCAATTGTCGAGAATCTCCATTGTTTTAATCACGTCCTGGCATTGGATTATACTATATAAGGACTCGAACTCCATCCTACTCCGTCTGTCGTCCAGTATAAGTTCAGAGTAATTTCCAATTTTGCTATAGCATTCTCAAGACCAGTAGATGACCTTGTTGATTTTGACCCTCTAGTCCCCTCTGGATCACCGCTTGTCCCTAGGCTTGAGGCTGGCCGTTTTCCTCCAATAGCCCCTGGGACTAGAGGAACATAGTAGACTTCATCTTCATCCCCTTGGTCGCCCATGTTCGCAGGATTAGGGGCCCTCGAGTTAGAGACTTTACCTTTTTTCTTCCGACTCCTAGTAGAAGTGTTGGCCTTTTCACGGCGAGGCGGTTCCGATGGTACTACCTTGCTTGTAGATTGGGCATGGCTGCCTGTGACGTGTTTTCCAAGCAGTATTGGTGTTAGCCGATCATACCAGTAGCATGAGTTCTCTTTTTTGAATTCAGTATAAGAGGAATTGGTCTAATGAAAAGCAAAATAGCGGTCAATACCAAGGAATTTCGCCTAAGCAGTCAGCACCAAGGAATTTCGCCTAAGCTACTATGTAACTACTTGTCAAACTAATAGGACAGTGAATGTATCAGATAAGCATAAATCTGAAGCAAAGATTAATTTTAGAACAAGAGACAACACAGTAAATCTGCGAAAGCCAACCTCAACATATGCTAAATAGCAGGCATGAACTATTTGCACATGAAATCTATTGTATCCAATGAACTAGCAATCTCCTGGCCCCGAGACCATCGACTAAATTAAAATTTGAATTGTATTCAACAACTTAAATAGCAATAGCTGAACTAAATGTGTAGTTGCATCAAATTTTTTAATGTAAGAATCAAGTGACAGGGTAAAAAAACTGTAAAATCTACCAAGCTTTACAAGAACCTTTCATAATAGAAAAATTCCTATAGTAATGCCCTACCGTTGTAGCCAAAGTGTGACAATGAGTTTGCAGCAGGTCTGAATATATATTTTTGGTCAGTACCAAATACTCAGCAGGTCATTCCCTAACTCATTTGTCAACAGTTTGCTCAAATAAACAAGTATTCATGCCAAGCGCATCCTAAGCAAGTAAATTCACAAAAGTAAAGACAGCTATAATTCCATACCTGCACCAAGTTTTTCCAGTGTCCGTCATCAGCAGTGAAGCAGTAGCTGTCATTGGATTCAGGAAGTACTGGATTCCAAGTTGTTGACACTTGAGAAGGTGTATACAGATGATAATGGTGCTGACATGTTGATCAAGACATTGCCTAAAGAAAAACTCATGTTTTGTAGACAGGAAGCACGTTTGACTGTACCCCCCAAATGAGCTGGAGGGGGAGATTGTTGGATGTGGGCCAAACCACAAAACCAAACACTTTTAGATTTAAGTCAAAAATTTGACTTAAAAAAAAGAAAACGGGATCACCTGCATATAGGATCATTCTTCGGTTCTTGTGCGAGCAAAAAAGATTTCAGCCGCCACTCTTGTTGGTTGGGAGAAAAATGAAGAGAAAGAAAGAGCTAGAGAGAGAGAAACTTCACGGTATTTATTGGAGGGTGATTTGAAATCCGATTGAGACGAAATTCTACCAACGCGATTCTCTCGTCAGGCTCTACTCATTTATCGGTTCAGATTTCAGATTTTCTCTTTGTTTAGTAACACCTTTACAAACCCATTTCTTTGACAGTTATAATTTTTTGGGGTGGTTTTGTAGCAGATTGGCTTGATTGGTATTGGTGATATTGTTGTCATTCAAATATTTCAGGTAGACCTGTATATTCCCATTATTATGATAGTAGAGATTTTGACTAGACTAGGTCCCGTGCTTTTTCCTAATTTGGATTTTTCACGTAAAAATTTTGGTGTCCTGTGCCTTTTATTTTTCTTGCATTTTACTATTACTATTGATATTATTATTTGGTTATTTGGTTTATTCCTATTTAACTGGTACTTGGGGAAAGAGAAATTTGTCTTGGGCTAACTCTGATATTGTGTGCCTGTATTGGTACCCTTTTTCCAACATAAATTACCTGCCACTAGAGGTAATTCGACGGCAGCCTCTGCATTCGGAACCTCTAATTCTGCACCTATACCAGCCAACGCGATGTCAGTTGCTCTCAAGTTATGTACACGACAGTCACCTTCACTTGTTTCACTAACATTCTCGACCTCAGTTTTCTCATCAACCTCCACACGGACAACAGACCCGTTATTCACCCCCATTGTCAGTCGCTATACTCGCTGGAACCAGAATTGACAATACTGCTAGCTGAGGCAGCCCATAAGTCTCGATCTAACCTCCTTTTCTACCCATCAGCATACTTTCTTGACCACCCCTTGCCCCAGGTAATGTTTGTTCCTCACTACCACCAAGGTGAGCATCAGGAGCTACTGAAGACATTCTGCCTGTTTTATCCGGATTCGGTGAAGCAGGGATCGAAAAACTCAGCCCCTTCTTGGCAGTTACCTCTATTGTAGATGTTCTAGCTATAGCCTGCTTGAGTAGTTGCTACACCCGTGAGTTTTGTTTGCTATACTTCATCCCCATAAAGTCCAAATTCTCTTTCTTGTACTTCTCGACTGAGTGGTCCAATCGCAAGATGAGCAATATTTGGGTAGGTTCTCGATCACTATTTTTTGCCAAAAATCCCATTCTCCTTTCACAGTCACCCAAACCCGAGAACAAATTGATTTCAGCAAATCAACCTCTATGCAGACTCAAGCCACACTAGGACGCGAACTTGATGCAGTAGCCGAGTGCAAGAAAAGTGGCTTCCTAACCGGAGATAGTATAGGAAACAATGAGTGTTTGTCGAAATAATGAACAGGAAGAGCCAGCAGTGATGCCCAGTGTGAGAACCCGAAAATGTTCACATTTTTCTAGGCATTATTTTATTTTTGCCTACATTTTTATACTTGCCTTTAAAATATTAAAATTTCTATGCATTTTTATAAGTAAGTACAGTTTTAAAATCATTTTTCTAGTATGAGTTAGTGTACGTTAATTTGAAACGCATTATAGACGTGGGACCCGCTAGTGCGATAAAATTTTGGTGATTAAGTGATTTTTGTGCTGAGTGTTATTATTTTACAATATGCTAGGAGATGATTAGAGGTTAACTAGATAGACTAACCATTGGGAGTGAGAAGATAAGCAGTAAACATTCAAAGTGCCAAGTGTTACAAACCCATTAGAAGGTGGACTTTGACATAACTTTCACCTTTACTAAAAACCAATTTTTGACCCAATTTTCTTCCATTTTCTTAGTCTTGGCCGACCCATTAGAGGAGCAAAACAAGAGAGGAAAGTTCTTCATTTTTTAGCCTCAATTCTTGCTCAAATCTTGAGTTTCAACCACCCAAATCACAAACTACACCATACAAGTGCTCAACTAGGAAGCTTAAAGGTTTTGGTGGAGTTGTTTTGGAGGAGGAAAGTCTAAGCTACTATTTTTCTTGAGTTTCCAAGGTATTTTGCCAAGAACTTCCTCTTTACTTCAATTAGTTGCTAATTAGTGGCTTATAGTTGTTATAGATGTTGTTTTGTGGAAGATTTCATGGGTTGAGCTAGAGTTATGTTAAATTTCAGTTGTAGGATTTCAATTCTGCTCTGTCCTGACCAGTGTTATTCGGCCATGATGAAGGCTGAATTGGGCTTAGTTCAAAACATGAAAGTTGTTGCTAATTGAGTTATCTAGCTACCTGTAAAGTTTCAGCTCAATCGAAGTACTGGAGCTTGTGACATAACCGAAATACCCTTGACTGCCCATGAGCTCTGTTCCGCAGACAGCTTTCTATTTTCGTGGAGATTTTCATTTTTGACCCTGAAAATGCATGATTTGGCTTTGGAGGTCTTCATAAGAAATGTAGGTATATGTCTTGGCTTCGAAACGCCATAAGATTCGTTTCAATCCGATAAGTGTAGTTTCAGTTGTGGTTGTTATGACGAAAGGTGTATTTAATCACCTATGATTTGTATGTGAAATTGTGGTTGTTTTGGAATGTGAGTTGGTCTTTGATTGTAGGATGGAAATTGAAGAAATTAAGGGGAAATGCTGTCCGCTTATTTTCTTGAAGTTTGAATAAGTAAAAGTGAGATTTGAAATGTGATTTGGGGATGCGTTGGACTTACTTTTCTTAGACTCACTTAGGTCCACTTTAATGGTGTTACTTGAACTAGATTCCATTTGAACTAGTACCTTTTCGCATGGTGAATGTGACAACAGTTTTAAGCATGATACTTAGTTACAAATGTCAAGTTTTGAACTTCAAATGTTTACTCATTTTCTTTCTGAAACGAAGAAGAATTGCCAAGGGTTTCTCGGCTGCAAACCCTAATTTTATCAAGCGAAGTTTTAGGTGTGCATTTAGGGTTTGTTCCTTTTCATATGATTTTATCCAAGACATTTGTTATACGTTATTTCTTTGTATATGTGTTATTTTTGAGCCAAACAAAAAACTTTACGAAAATTTGAAAAAAATGACTTTTCATATCCGGCCGTATATCCAGCCAACTCTTGGCCGGATTGCTAGTCGGATTGACGGGGGAAGAAGAAAAACATTTGGAATACTCACTGCCTTGAATCCGGCCGGATATCCTGCCGCAAATCTGGTCGGATATCCAGCCACTTTTTTGCCAGATTCTGACGTGGCACTATTCATTTATTTTTCAATGGAATTTTCTAGAAAACCTTTTTAGTATGGTTTTGTGTTTGATTTGGGAAAACTCTTAGTCACTAATGTCCTCTAATCTAAATATACACTTTTCACTTTAAATCTCATATTTATGTGTTGCACTAGTACGTATTTGGATTCTCTTTGAATCACTTAGGTTTTTAATGGTTGAAACATAATGTGTTCTTTTGATTACGATTAGGGTTCCTTGGTGATTGAGGGTGTTATTTGGAAGGATACTTTGGACGTTATTTTGTATAAATAGGTGAGTGGTTCTTGTTTGTTATGTTTACTTGATTATATGGTTTGTTATGAATGATTGATAACATGTTAAATGCATTCTATGATTGCCAAAACAAGTTTTCTAGGCGAGTGTGTACTTTATCGCACTTGACTTAAATGAATGTGAAATTTACAATGATTGAATGATTACATGTGCATAAATGTAAGCCTGTTGGCTGAATTGGGTCCTGCCATTCGTTACCGATCGACTCGAGCTAGAAGTGGATTCGGTCGGGCGATTTGGTAACCCTGGGTGAATGTTTGGTATACTCGAGTATTACCTTGTTGTCTGGTGGAGTCCGACCAACGTCCGGAAGGGGGTGAAATGAAATGAATGAACGAATGATAATGTAAATGAAGGATTTTTACTTACAAAACGCATTTTCAATTGATTGGAGGAATAAGAAAATGAAAGGAGAATGAATGAACGAATGGCTCCATGTGAGCACGTATCCTTTTAATGAATGTGTTATTATCGCTTTACATTGTAAATATTTCTTGAATTATTGGTTATCTATGATTAATGCATTGGCCCTATTGTTTGATTATGTGTTTGGAATCTCATTGAGCTTTTAACTCATTCCTTTAGTTTTGTTTTCCTTAACAGGGAAAGGCGAGTAAGGACGAGAGTTCTGTATAGACTAGTCTAGTCTAGTTTTTTGAATTTTTGTAATGGTTCTCGCCCTAGCGTTGGGCACGAGTTGGATGTATGAAGAATTGAGAACCTTTGTATATTTGAGTTTGTACTCCTTTTTTGAGATAGAAATGTATATAAGTTTCGCTTTAAGTTTTGGGTTATTATTATGCTTGTTCTTGTGGTTTATTCCTGTTTTACTTGAGGTACGACTAAATCCCGGTGAGAGTTGGGCAGGCGGTCCGCCGAACCCTTTGGTTCGCCTTAGGGGGAGGTGGGGCTGTCACACCCAAACAGGGACCAAAGCAGATTCATTATACATATGAAAATCTCTCGTCTAGGGAAAAACGCGCATCGGATATTTCCCCAATTTCCAAATTCCACACGTCCAAATACGATTGAAGTCTGCCTTAGCTGAACACTTGATTAAGATATGTTGATAATCCATTAGGCCGATGGAAATATGATCCTTCAGGTTTAATGTAGAGAAAAACTTTCGAATGTCTTCTAATATCGGCCGTCCATGGGAGAACTTGCCAACCAAAGCCAAGCAAAAATGAGTCACAAGCCTGTCAGCATCATCTTTGAAGAAGATGACAGCCGCCTCGCCTTTGCATTTTGTATGCGGCCGCACCGGTATTGGCAATCCAGCTGGTTGTGAGAATAGCCGGGAGAAGGATTTGGATGTAGTAGGAGATGTAGATTGCCCCTCAACCAAGGGCTGAAGGGCTGACATAGTCGTTTAGCAAACCCTAGCAGGAGCGCTCAAGGGAGACGATTGCAAAAAATTTAAAAATACAGACCTATTAAAAATCTTTATTTCTTTTTTAGTCCCTCTAAACTCGTATAATGTAGTAAAAAATTCACTGAGTGGTGTTCTTCTAGCACCTGTAAGCTCGAGCCATAATCATTTGAAGGAGCTACATCCAAAAGAGATGTATATCTGATTATCATAATTTCCTAAGAGCACTATTGGTACAGTATATTCCTATGTTACAATATTTCTACACATTCGGAACTTGAACAACACCACAAAGGAGTGTTTATAAATTGACACTCCTTTGTTTATGTTTAATGAGTGGATAGCATGAAAACAAGTGGTAACTGATTCAATTGTACCACTTCCATGGTAGAATGAATCGATCCCTGGCAATGGCTGGATTGGTAGTGCAATATTTGAGGCTACGCTAGTATTGGCTATTCAATGTTCACCTTAATATGCTCAAGAAATGAAATGTATGCATTAAATGGATGTTCAAAGGCAAGTACGAGAAATATAATTAAGCTAATATAAACATCATGAATATATGGATGATATTGTGTTGCTGTATAACTTTGTAGTTTGCCATTAAATTCCTTTTTCTTGACACAGTTTAAAAGGCTTAGTTATCAATGACACTAATGACAATTTATCTTCTCCAAAATAAGTGAATCTATAATTTTATTCAGACGAGCTCAATATTATGACTGGCATATCAAGTTCTTTCTTCATTAGTTTTCATGGTTTGACTGGAACATTTTGTATGAGCTTTAATATTGAGATCATTTATGCTTCTTTTTGTTGCATGTGGTTCAAAAATAACATAAGATAACTGTGCTTTTCTACCCTGTGACTAACTTTTCTACAAATTTTCATAACTTAGTTTCTGCTTTACTATAAAGTTGTGACATTTGAAATATTTCAACAATACCACTTTTCATTTTTGTTGACAAATTTGGTAGCAGCTAGACACTTTGATCTACGAAATGCTATTGACCAATTTCATAGGAATGCACTTGAAGTTGGTGATGCCTCTCAGGTGTTGGCATATTTAGATGGTCGAGCAAATTGTGAGCCGAATTTCTTTTACAAGTATGCTGCTGACCCGGAGAAGCGATTGATACGACTCTTTTGGACAAATTCACAATCTCGTTTGGATTACTAGTGCTTTGGTGATGTTCTTGTCTTTGATTCGACATACCACACTAATGCTTAGAGGAAGCCACTAGTAATTTTGGCTGTTGTGAATCATCACTATGTTACAACAATTTTTGGATGTGCATTGGTTGCTGATGAGATTGCGGACACATATAAGTGGGTATTGGAAACATTTTTGGAGGCCATGGAAAAAAGGCACCTATCTCAATTGTCACTGATGGGATGGTGCAATGAGAAATGCAGTAAATGCAGGTATTCCTTATGCCCATTACCGATTATGTAATTGGCATTTAAAAAGAAATGTGGTTACAAATACAAACAAGGGGTTCATTCATGATTTTATGTGGCGATAGACATGATTTGTAGCCATGAAGAGTTTGAGAGAAGGTGGCATTTGCTAGTTGAGAAACACAATTTGAAGGATAACCAATAGGTTGTGGATTTGTACAAAAGAAAGGGAAAAATGGGCCATGGCATTTTTGAGGGGACACTCTTTTGCTAGAATGAACTCAACGCAAAGATCAGAGCAATTGAATGCTATGCCTTCAATTCAAAATGTTACTTTACCCTTTCAATCAATTATTTGAGATATTTTTATCAAAAGTTAGACAGAATGAACACAAGGAAGAGTGTATCACAAGTCAATCATCTCCTGTTCTAGTTACTTATTTGAGAGAATTGGAAGGACATGCTGCAAACATTTTCACGAGAAAGATTTTTTTAAAGATTTATGATGAAATTTCTGCTGAGGCCTCACTCCTAAATTCTTGTTTTAGTTGTTGACCAAGAGAAGGTGAAGTTATATACATTCACTAAGTACTTGCATCAAATATGCTCTTAGCAAGTGGAATTGGATAAATCTGAATGAACTATTATTTGTTCAAGTAAGAAACTTAAGTCAGATGGAATTCCTTTCCCCCATGCGTTTGTAGTTATGAAAGTTGAAGATATAGATAAGATTCCTAAACCATGCATTCTGTTTAGATGGACTCAGCAAGCAAAGCCAACACAAAAAACATCTATTCTATTCAACTTGAAGATTTAATAATTCAAACAGCTCGATTTGGTGCTTTTTGTGCATTAAGTAATCAAATTGTGAAGGTTCATACTTGTATAGGAAAAGTAAGCAGTTTTACTTAATAACAAGTATATATTTTACGTGTTTTTAGTATGTTTTATTAGTTAGTTTTGATATGTTTTAATTACTTTTATAATCAATTAATTAGGAATCTAATGAAAATATGCATTTTATGGTTTAAGTGATAAAAATTGCATTTCTATGGATTTTTATGGTGGAAACTTCATGTTTTTGTAGGTTTAATAATTCAATCATTAAATGGTATGAATTGAGAAGATAATTGGACGATTGATGATGGTTTAAAGTGATGAAAAGAGAATACGAAGTGCAAAAGAGGAAATGCAATCAAGAACAAAAGAAGAAAGGTTTTCCAACTTTGACACCTTGTGGTATTTTAGCTATATCTTGAGCTACAATAATTGGATTGAGGTGATTCTTGAACCATTTTGAAACTATGAGACATATCTACATTTGGTATGAAGACATCGAAATCCATTTCAGCCGTTTTAATTGTCAAAAAGTCAAAATACAAAAGCACAAACTCTGTTGTCGAAAGCTGAAATAGAGCTTTGACTTGTCTTTGGTATTTTGGTCATATCTAGGTTCACAGAGCTCCAAATGAGGTAATTCTTAAGGTATTGGAAAGCTAACTCAAAGGGCTACAACATTCATGTTTTTTATAAGAGCTAATTCGGCTTCCATCAGTAAGAAAATAGCAGTTGAATTGGTGCCAAGTGCACAGAAGGGAAAACGCGACTACATGAATACGTGGCTTCAAGTCGCGTATTCCTCAATTTTGACTGCTACTTGCTCAGAAACTTGTGTTTTGTTTACACAAGCTTTTTGACCTATTTTCCTGCAAGAATATCAGTGAAAACAACCCAAGACACCTGCAAAAGAAACTTTACAACTCATTTCTACCTTGTTTATGGGCTCAAGACATGATTTAACACTTTGTCTCTTGCAAGAAGTTCCACTATATATAGAAGCCTTTGGAGGATATTTTAAAAAGCTTTGGAAGGTTAGAGAAACACATAAAAAATGTAGCTTTCACAGGAGTTTCCTTAGTTCATTAGTTAGTGTAGTATAGAGTAGTTAGTATAGTGTTTCCTTCTTGTATTTGTAGTTAGATTTGGATGAAGATTGGAGGAGCAAAGATGGAGAGTTTGAAGCTCATGTGACAAGAGTGACTTCTCTCCTATCACTTTTTCTTTTGTATTTGATTTCATGTTGAGCTATAATACAAGTTTGGATTTGTTTTTCTTCATGTTTTGCTAAAGTTTATGCCTAAAGTTATGGTTGAACTTGCTATATCTTGTTAGTGATGTTTATTTAGTTATTTGATGATATTATTTTAAACAAGTTATTTATCACTTTTGCTTTTCTAATCATGATTAACTGGCCATAGTTGTGATTATCTAAAGGTGTTAAGTTTGCAATGAGAATTAGAATTGAATACTAGTTCAAGAAAGTGATAAACCTAAGGAGTATACTCACGAGAATAGATGTGCACATTTGTGGCTTTAGTGACTTGTTTCATGTAATTTCATAGAAGAAATGAGTTTGTAGTTAATTTCATGACCACGAGAGTAGGTATGGTTTAGTTACAAATATAGTTGATTCACTACGAGAGTAGGTTTCACATATATTAGGAAATTACATCATGACTAGCCAAGATAATAGCATTTACTTAACCGGTAACTTCATTTGCAAGAGTAGTAAGGAATTCCATACTTCTAGAAGCTTTCTAGTGTTAATTTTATTACTTTTACTTCATGCTTATAGTCTAAATAATAAAGGAGTTTGAAAATCACTGGTAATTGAAAATCTCCTTTGTGGGATCGACCCTTAATACCCTATACTCGCTCATGATTCGTATACTTGCGATAAATCGCATGTGGGGTATTTAGAATTTATAAATGTAAAATTTGATTGTGAATGAATTTATTGTATATGTATACCCCACGCACGTCACTTAATTTTCGGAAATACTCTTTATATTTGGAATTGTATTTCATACTTTGATAGGACATTCTTTATAGATGTTGAAAACCAGAATATGCCTACCTGTGCTTGAGGTAACGGGATGGTAATTGTCCACTGCTGCTTTGATATACTTGTATTTCATACTTGTCCGGCTGTCATGTAAATTGCAGATATCTTTGACTTGTTACATGGTACATTAGAAACAATACTAACCTCAGTTTGAATTAAAAGTGCTAACCAATTCTAGTTAGCCTAGTACAATACTAGAAATCAAAATGAAGCTGAACATGCAAACCACTATTGGTTTAGTTATTATGCTTAACATTTGGTTCACAAGGGATTAGGTGATGCACTTAATAAATAGGTTCCACTTAAATTAATGTTTAATGGTAGAGGGAAGATTTTCTATTGGAAGGTACTAAGACTAAAATATATTGCATGAAGAAGATCAGAAGTTTTGGAGCATATCCCAAGAAGATCAGAAGTTTTAGTGGGAGGCACTAGGCATGTAAATATGCTACTGAAATGATCAACTAGTAAATCGAAGTAAAATAGCATGTGGGTAGATTGAAGCATATCTGCAGAATCAAACTACGTTGAAATGGAGATAAAGGATCATGTTGTTGGTTAGAGGAATTCTATACTCTTCTTTCTTGAGGAAACTATTTAAGCTCGTTTGCATCTTTAATAATATGTGGTGAATCAAATTGAAGCATAGTGCCTATATTCAGCTAAAACAAAAATGACCAGGTTATTACTGGTTCTTCTTGTCATTGTTTAG